>NC_070642.1:17658457-17888457 GCF_947347685.1 Pleuronectes platessa
AAAAATGTTTTGGAAGAAAACTGAAAATCTCCTCCCCATTGTGCAAATCCTCAGCTACATCTGAACCAATGTGCTGTACAGATGAAGTGGCTCTTTGCAGCCACTAGGAGTCAGTTATTCTCATTTTTATTACTCCACATTTCAGTGGAGAGAAAAATTAAGTTATTTGTGTGATGACCTGAAGACTCATTGTTTATCAGGATGATGATTATAATGATGGTGATAATAACAGAGAGGAGTAAACAGAATGAAACATTACACAGTTTCACTCCAAAAGTAAAAGTTTCCCCCCTTACAAGGTAAAATACTAAATAATAAAAGTGTTTGAATAATTAAGAGTTGACGTGTCCTGACTTAATGAACTCTGCTCTGACACGGAGTCTGACTTCCTCTGTCTCCCGCTTGATGATCCCACTGCACGTTAATAACACGGCTGATAAGAGATCTTGGCATCGGAGCTCTGCAGCTGGACACTGGAGAAACAAGGTAATAATCAAGAGCAGTAAACAAACCGCCGTCTTCCTAAGGACAATCAGGGTCATCAGAGGAAGTCTGACGGCTTCCAGGGAAACAAGATATGAGACGACGGAGCCAAAATACAGAGAATTGTAAGTACACAGGTTTCATAGGCACATATATAATATATTTTACAGTGGGTGTGCTCTTGTTTTTTCATTTTTATCTACGGTTATCTACGAGATGATAATAGAGGAAATGATCAGCAGTGGAACAAAACAGGATATTTACACAAGGACTGAATCAAAAACAATTGGGAGATAATTTAACTTAAATGTATCTTCTAATTCAAAACTCAATTAGATCAATAATAAATTAAACAGCATCTATTTTTATTATCGTCTTCTTTCAAGTAAAAATATCTTAACATGACTTAATTCCAGCTTGTGTGTAGAGATAATTTGCCGCATTTATTTGCCTTGTTAAAATAGTGGTAGTTTTGTTGTGTGTTTTTCAACTTAATGGACCTTTGATGACCTTTTTGTTCTTTTGCAGGAAACTGTTCTTCATAAAAGTGAAGATCGCCCGATTGCTACAGACAAACAGATATAAAGTCACTTCATTTTTCTGGCACATCTCACCTCGACCACTCGTAGAGCACATACACCCGCGGGCTATTTTCATCTATTGAAGTGAAAGGAAGCAAATAACAGCGCATTAGCACATGCTGCACTCACACAAAGGCGCGCACACAAAGGTACTTGGATTGTTTTGGCAAGCGGCGAGTTTATTATTTTGTTTTATGGGGCTGGGAGGCGGGGGAGCTTGTTTTGCGGCGCTGCCTGTGATACGGCGGCTCTGTTTGTGAGCTTGTGAGAAAGGAAGCACCAGTAAGATCAATACATCCTCCACGTAGATTTCCAGCAGAGCGTGACGTGTGTGTGGGGAAATGAGCTGGGCCGAGGATACTTTGCTTGTTATGGATTTGACATGAACTTGGCCCCCGGCCTCTCAGAATGTGATGGATGTATTATTTAATCTTCCTGTCTTTGTTAACCTCCTTTTGGCCGAAGCCGCAGTGATTCTCGCTCCCCGAGTGGATGAAACAACATCCCCAGTTTGGCCTTTGGATTTTCAATGTAGTATAAGGATGGCCGTAATAACAGAGCCGCTCCACAAGGACCTTATCCATGGCAGACGCGCTAATGTGCAGTATTTTAAGCACACGTGAGTCAACTGCACAAGATGAGGTATCACTGAGGAGAGCAGCAGCTGCATGGAAGGGCCGGGACACCTTACCAGCTTCAATGTTGAGGGTTGGATGTTCATGGGAAAAAAACGTTGTGAGAACAGTTTAGAATATATTTTCAGAGTTAGGGAAACTAAATAAAATGGCAAACAGCAGAGCACACACCTCTGTCAAGGCTCAACCAATCTCAGACACTCATAGATCTAGTTGACCAAACTGTGCTTGATTTTTTCTTTAAGACCCATAAATTATTATCTTGGAAACTGGTGAAAACGTGGAAAAACTTCCATATTTCCCAGTGCTAAAGAAAGTTTGAAAACAATTAGCTGGATCCCTACCAAAGTTCTGTTACCTGCTGACCCACACCACATCCTTATATCAGGTTTTGGGGAAATATGTGCAGTTGTTTGTGTTTAATCTTGCTTACGGACAAAGATACCAACTAACAAGCGAATAAATCAAATAAAATGATGAAATATAGTTAAACTTATAAATTAATATATGGATTAAGTGTACAATTTATTCGCTCAAATCATCCTGTAGCTATTTTATTTATTCAATCTAAGCTACATTGACATTTTAAATGTAATTGAAATACATAAAGTCACAATCTAGGCTCGCTACCGGTTTAAAACACAAAGATGTATAACTGAACTGTAGCCTATGTGTCGAAGGTCACCTCAATAAAAGGATTAATCATCAAAGTTGTTGTTGGGTCATGACGACGTCAGGATGTAAAAACAGACAAGAACACACACGAAACTGAGGCTTAATGATGTAAACAGTGCGGACAGAGGCATGAGGATGTGTGTGTACGTGTGTGTTTAAGAGTTTGTGTGACTCTGCTTAAAATAAACAACCTGCCAGCAGCCTCAGACAATGATAGGGCAATAATAATCTTTGGAGGCTGAAGACGTCAGAGCAGTAGGAACCGGATTCAGACTCACAGACAAAGAGACAAATTTAGACCTTTGGTTTCTTGCGGGAACAATATTTGTTACCTTTGAGTCACATTTAAGGAAACACAGATTAACACTGAGGAAAATACACCAACATGGAGGAATGAGATTGTTTGACCACACCAGTAGGGTTGTATTATTAGAGGTCAACTTTTATAGTTTAGTGTTAAGTACGAAAAGATATATATATATATTGTATAATGGCGACATTAATCAAGTTTTTTACTTGGGACCATAGACTGTATATTAAGATGGATGACTGCTCCCCAAAAGTGGAGCCGAAGCATCTTGATTGCCATCTGGTGGCTGGCTGCAGTATAGGTCACAAACCGCTGCCTCCTCCATTTAAGCAGTTGGGACATGGACCAATTTAAGAAGTCAAAATACACATCAAAGAATTTAGTAGCAATTAAAGATGGTTTCGGTCATTTTCTGTAGTTTTTCTGATGCATGTTCATTGGTTCACTTTTCTGGTAAGTTTTGTTTTAATTTGTTATTCGATGCTATCATCATGACATGATGATAGCTGAGACTGACTCACGATTGGTCCAGCACAGGACCTCGATATCTCGGCTCCACGTCGTGATCACTTCTACGCAGGTTCCAAATGCGCAAATGTGTTTCTCGTTTCCAGGATATATTCTGGCTTCCTGTCTGGGTTACGGGAGGAAGTGGAGAGGCATCGTCCATGTTTATATACGCCCCAATATGCTCTGGACACGCATAATGAGAAAGCTTTCGTGCTAATGTGCCATGCTAACGGTCCATTCCATGCTAAAGGGAAATGCACGGGCAATAAACTCCACAACCAGATGGACACACACCTGGTTCCCCAGCTGCCTCCTCTCTCCTGGCTCATTTTGACAGCATCAGTGTTTGAATTAAGTCTTAATTTGTCCAACAACCTGATAAACCTGAGTTCCATTAGGCTTTTTCTAATATAAATGACTTGATATTTTCCTCATGTCAGTTCACACAAACGCCTCAATGCGATCCCAGGGTTTGTTTGCACCACTTAAGTTCAATGCTTCAAAACATAAATGTTAGATCGAACGCTCGATGAAAAGTGCAATGGAGCTTTGTAACAGCCGCCATGACCCGAAGCCGCTGAAGCAGCTCCGCCACCGACCGAACGAGCCAAGATCCTTTCAGAAGCAGGGGCACATGAGCGAGAAGGAAAAATGCTCTTGGAAAAACAACGAGGTGAGGGAATCGTTCCAACGTTTGCAGCAAGACACTATAATGACAGCGGTGAGTTATTAATGAGAGCCTCCGTCACGTCGCTTGTTGTCTCCAAAGAGGTGGATGAGCTGCTGTCAGCTGTGGTGGGCAATCAAACAAATATAGGGTTGGATTAAGAACCCCAAGAGTCGCCAGGGAGTTGTCAGCTGTCCTGTCCCACTGCTTCTCACCCACCATTATACGTCTTTACAGTATATCTCCAACTTCTCATATTGGAGCCCATTGTAATTCTTACAAAATTACAGAATCCTCACCACCAACAGGCGGAGTGATCCAAAGGTTTGAGGACATCAGGCAACCCAGTGCAAAGCCCAACTCCCCCACAAAACACACTAAATCGGTTTTCATTTTGCAGAGCCAAACCACATAGAAGGGGAGAAAAAAAGCTATATCTTTTGAAATTTGCAATCATAAAACTTGTTTTTTCAACTCTATTTAGAGCGAGGGTTCGGCTTCAAGCCTCTGATGAGAGGACGATTAGGGTTAAGGTTAGGGTGAGCTTTGAAAAACGACTCGCTAGGTGAATATTATAATAAAATCCTGCGTTGCAGCTCGGCCAGAAAGGAAGATTTAGGATCAAGCCCCTAAATCTGGAGCCTTGCCTCCGTAATCAGCCGGACGCAAGCGACCGCAACCCCAAGAGCCCTCTGGACGTTTCACTGTACGTTCCTCTCAGTCAAAGGAGACACCGGCAACGAACCAGCAATCGTCAAAGAAATATAGATAAAATCACGTCACACTCTTCTGCTTGACAGGTCGTCCAAATTAAAAAGGCATTTGTTGGAGAAAATGAGCCTCGCTGTACTGGTCCAGGGTCTGTTCCGCACATTTGTGGGCCGCAGTAAATTTCAGTACTTGCTTCATTTTTTTCTGCTTCTTTTTGCCCCAAATGATCCATTATATGACAGTGAATCAGGAGCCTGGAGTTGAGTGGTCTCCAATGCCTCTTCACATGCATACCTCAACAGTGCAGCCCCCCCCCCCCCCCCTGCACAGGATACAGGAGATTTGGATGTGCAGAGCTGTGCTCAGCTCCTGATGTCAGAGATGACTCAATCCAGAGGCTTCTAACTCCAAAACACATCTTTGAGATCTTGAATGGAGGCAAAATGGGAGGAGAGGAGTGGAAGGAATCTGTTTCCATGCCGCCATACACATGTTTTCTCTATTAGATAGACGGATTCTCATGCACATGTCAGTTACAAAGTGGAATACAAGCGCAGGCTGTTCCAAACACTACATGAGTAGGAAAAAATGTAAACATTGTGTCTCGATTCTAGAGGAGTGTCCACTTTCTTTTGCATCAGCCTCTAAAAACCACTTGAATTAAACGCGTCGACGTGTTTTCTTCCAACCTCCGTGAGGCTGGCCCTCAGTACGAGGCTCCCGGGGGAGGTTGAGATTAGCTAGAATGTGATGAGATGGTGACAAATATCCAACCCTCCCCCGTATCAACAATTGCGAACGCAAACCACAATGGGGGAGAGAACGCAGCTCCGATTGGACTGGAAAACAAAACAAAACAAAAAAAGGAGACGCGGCCAGGAAGCGGCGTATCCATTTCATGCCCCCGTCTGTTTCCCTGCCACCTGTTAGACATGATCATTACCACGGAGCAAGGGTGTAGGGGGCTAAGCTGGCCACATTTATATCAACAAGCTGGGATAAAACTGTCTAATTATCCCCCACGGCCCCAGGCCTGGCCCCCGACTCTCCTCGCTGAGCCGGGCCCATTTGCCAGCCTGGCCCGCAGCCAAACTCTGCAGGCTGGTATGTGACAGCACATCCTAATGACAGCTCTCTTTCAATCCCGGGTCTTTGTAATTGCCCTGGGTAGCTTATACACATTACGTGGCAACAGTCCAGCTCAATAGTAAGAAGGTCAAGGAGAGGTTTAATGGAATAAGTATGTGGATTTATTGCTCTACCTGGTCGGAATAAATCATTTTTGGGTTAAGGTGTTGAGGTTCACGATGACAACTGCGTTCCACTTTGAAAGAAAATATAGGTTTGGTGATTGAAACTCTTCCGAGTCAGGACGGTGGTCCTGAACGCAGCATGAACACGCCTCTCGTACGGTGGTCAAAGGTCTGAAGCAGGGAAATATAACTTTTTCTTAAACTACTGCGACTTTCAGATAAACATCCACCCGAATGTGCCACCAGCGAGCGAGCGCTTAAGTCGGCGAGAGTTACGCTTTGATCATCGGCCGTGATTGAGAGCAAATGTAGACTAAATGTAAGCAATTTGCACCTGTGCAGAGCTGACTGCTATAACAGTTTTGATGGCTGCGGGGGGGGAATGTGCTGGGTGGGAGCGCGGCATCCAGAGCCCCGCGGGACGCAGCATTAACGTCTTAATTAGGACGCAGGGGGACAGATTCAAGTACTCCAGGATGACGAGGGACGCAGCGATGGGAAACCAGAGCTGCTCGTCTTACCTAGTTCAAGGCTAATTGCTGAAAAGGATCTGACATGGATGTGCAGGGGGGAAACATGGACGGTATGTAATAAGATGACTTGAGGTCATCTCTAAAAACTCTTGGACTCATTCTGTACATCTTTGGTGGCTTGTAGGTCTGTTTTTAATCAATGTTATACATGTTGCTAACATTTTACTCTGTCCAAGAATTACCCTTAATTCAACATGTCTATCTTTCTTTGACCGTTGGCCTTAAAGGTCATTCTGTGAGAGCACTTTACGTGATCTTTAACGTATGAAAAAGGTGTCAAGTCTCTGAATAGATGTCCTTTGCAAAAGTGGCAACAGAAGTGTCACTCAGCAGGAGCCCCCACAGTGGCCGGTTCCCTCCCAGGAATGTATTTGTCCACAAGATGTCTTATTAAGTGGCAGCTGTAGAAGATATGATTACTACAACTGGGCACAAACTGGAAGCCGGCCTGAAGTCCTGGACCTAAGATGTGTCACTGCACTCACGGGCAAATCCCCTAAGAGAAAATAAATTGTGTGTTCACAAGTTGAAAACTTTTATCGGCTTGAAAAAGTTCTGTTGGTATTTTCAAATGGAGTTGTTGCTCTTTGCTGCAGCTTCATTTTCTGACGTAGATGAAAATCAGACAAAGCTTGTTTAGCTGCGACCAGAAAAAAATGGGAAATGACTGTAGAAGTAGATTTGTTCCATTTCTGAGACGATAAACCACCGAATGTTGGCTTCAAAGCAAATGGAGGCTTATTTCCATTAAAAGGGCCACTGCAGAGAATTCTAATGAAATAAAATAACTGCCCCTAATTGCCCTATCAAATAAATTCTTTGCGCTGACATCACCTTCAGACATTTCCTCCAGATACAATCATTTCGGGCCAAATGTGTGTGAAGTAATGCGCACTGCGGTTCTAAAGATCAGCAGCAGTGATTCCCCTGGCAGTGTCCAAACTTTATAGAGTGGTATAAGGCAGGCCTGCCCCAATAAAAATACAGGTGCTATACTTCCTCTTTCAAAGACTTTTGCAGACTTCTGTTCAATTACAGCTAAATGGCGATACGTCATTTATTTATTCTTTGACTGGCGGCGGAGAAGTCAGGGCTGGACAGACACCGTTCGGGACGTCCACTCCGAGTCTCCTCCTCTCTGTACGTGAGCGATTTGCCAATCTCCTGCGAACATTAAAATGCTAGCTCGTACGTCTCCCTGGTGCAAAACCGTGATCCCCAGCTTTGAAGCAGCTGGAAGTGCAGAGGGATAAAAACTCTATACAATTTCCACATGAAATAGGAAGACAGGGCCCCACCGGGAGACAGCAAATTGAAACTAGGGCTGTGCCTGATGGACCACAGGATATGCCTGCAAAATTTAGACGTATCAAAATGGCGAAAAAGTCTGCTAGTGCCCATTCATATAAAGTGAATGGCTTGTAATGTTCTCAGCGCCCTCAGGGGTATACTTGCAAGGTTGAGGAAAGACTACAGGAAGAGCAGAATGGTTTTTACATAACTTTATTTTAGTGCACTACAGGTTTTCTCTCCTCCCTGCAGTTTAATGTTGTATTCCACTGGGTCCCGGAAGGAAGCAGCCCAGTAAATCCCTACTGCTCAACTTAAAAAGGAAACGGAATCTGAAGACAGGTGAAAAACTGAAAGATAAATACATCCAGGCCTCTCACCCGTAGTGTTCCTCTCCAGAGGGTCATCTCCCAGCCACACAATATAATGGCACAGGCGCTTGGTTTAAATTTAGCCGGAGAGGAAGCCATAACGATGAAATAACACTTGCTCACTTTTAAAAACATAACTCATTTTGATTAAAAAACTCGCCTTACATGTTACAGACCACTGGCTGGTTTTTAGATAACCCAGGTCAGGGGATGGAGGTCTCTGGGTTTTCAGGCCAATTTGCAGGATGTTATAGGGAGAAAGTAACCGGGAACATTTGAAGCCGCACAGGAGAGACTCTGGGGGGGGGCTGCGGGGTGGTAGGTGTATTAGGAAGTCTTCACTTAGCCGGGTATAATGAACTGAGCCGATGTGCACTCTAGTAATGTTTCACGTTTTTTACCTTTTTTCATACGGAGGAAGGGGCTCGGGGGATGAAAAGTAAACAGTGAGAACTTCTGCATCCACCCAGCTGCTCCCAGCGCGCTTCAAAAGGAGCTTCCACATGTTTTCAAGATTTGAAGCAAGCGTCAGCATTTCAAGACGTCCAAGTAAATGCTTTTCAGTTGTTGTTTTTTGTGCTCATTTGTTTTCCCTTTGAACTACTTCATTTAAAAAAGGTACATGTTGCTGGAGAGAACATGTATTAACAAAAACAAGCATGAGAAGGAGTTGATAACTAGAATATCACTCAATAGAGCCAAACCCAGTCACCTCTTTAAACCAAAGTCAGCAGGTATACACGTTGTTTAAACATGGGTAAACCCTAAAAAAAGAATAGTGATTGACTTCTTTCCTGTTCCCAGTAGAGGATTTGGCCTCGTTTCACGTTGATCCCAAGATGTAAAAAAAACTACATGTTGAAAATGCTATTTACAGTCCAATGCCTGAAAGTTCAATGCCCGCCATAAGGTTGTGTTGGAAAAGGTGCAGCATCAACATCTAGAAATAACCTCATCAAATATATAAAGGGAATAAAATGTGTTAAGCTGCTCAATATTTATAATTAAAGCATCATCCTGAAACAATTCACAATGAAGTTACAAAGATATAAACCTGTGTCTACTGCAGAGTCATTTGACCCGGAATTGAATTCCGATTATATCCATTCCCATTGCTGACAAAAGCCAGATTTAACGGGTGTTAGTGTTTTTTTAACCCGTGGAAAATGTCCAAAAAAAGAAAATGTGTCCTACAATTTCCTTCCACTAAGTTTTGCAACAATACGTCTGTTAGTTTTTGTGCAATGCTGCAAATGAACAGACAAACTAACAGACACAGATGAAAACATTACCTCCTTGGCGGAGATACTAAATATTCTTACAGCAGGTCTCTAGGGAATTAAACTGTGTTATCGTGTTTTGATCTGCGGACTCTCTGTAGGTTGGGAGTCACTATCAGGGTGTGACTGTCGAGCGGATGAAACATCCACCATCTGCTGCTCTTCAAGTGCTTGTCATGGTGAGACGAGGACGGGTGTAGCCGCGCGTGGACGGTATCCAAAACATCACCGAGTGGTTTACGCAGTCCTCTACTCCGAATCCAACTGACAACGAAATAAACAGATAAAAGTTGTGTTTATCCGACGGGCCAATTTACACATGTGTGGCTTCTGAGGCTCATTTTAAATGGATGAAGACGAAATACAATATCCCCCCCCCCCCCCCCCCCCCCATCGTATCCGCCTATTTGCTCTTGTTGAACGTTTCTCACAGTCATTATTCAGACTCCTTAAAAAGTGCAGCAGCACAGTAATGAAGAGACGGCAGCGGAACACACGTGTGCGCAGATGCATCAATAGAATAGTTTCATTGTCATCTTAACTTTGAGCCCAGTTCATTATTCTTTACTTAAAGGTAATCAGTGGGGCTCCCTGCTCCGCGAATTGCACGACACAATATTTACATATCTGCTTTAATCACTGCGGTCCATTTATTTTTACCAGTTTAAAATAAACATGCTGGAGTATTACCAGCTGTCTAATAGAAAGGGGGGGGGGGGGATTAAAAAAAAAACTGCAGTATAAACGCAGTAACAGGGAATTGCTTTGGTATGAGGAATTTCTTCCCAAACAGCAAGCAACGTCTGTGCATGGGAGCAAGGTGCTTGGTCCTATATCTTCACGAGGTTATATATATATATATATATATATATATATCAGTGATTTTGCAGGGGGTCAGTAGATCATGATACCGAGGTCTCACAGAACAAGAGGAATCCTGCAATCGTATAAAAAGTTCACAAAAACATTATGACAATACATATTTAACATCCCAAGGACAAAAGCCTGCCGTGATCTCCGAGCAAGGCGTAAACCAAATGTTCAGAAAAGCATAAAAAGCTCCATGAAACCCGAGTGTTTCAATGTCCAAACACGCCATGACCGCGGGGCCATCTGTTTTCCCCTCGCTGCATCGGGAAGCCAATGGAGAGGTCCACAGTGGTGCGTAACCTCAATAAATATCGCAGATCCACAGGGACGTCCCCCAATTTGTCCACTGGTGATTCATCTGGGAACTAATAGTGGAAGACAATAACCAGCGAGAGGGACCATCTGAAAGACATCAGTAAACATGAGCGTAAATCACAGGACGGGGCCGAAGCGATGGAAGGAAAAGTCTGTCTGCACAAAATCATCCTGTGGTGGGATGAGTACAGGGCTGACGGCAGGACGATGCCGAGGCTATTCCCAGATTCTTGATGTTCTGGTCTGTATGAATTATGAGTGCTTGTCCTTTCGGTGACCTCGCGAGCAATTACGCCATTTTCTCAAACAGGCAAAATCGTGTGTTTACACTGAAGTACAGTGCGGATAACGACCGCGTCCAGGCAATTAACGCTAATCCAGAGCGACGCCCCCTCCGACCTTATATGGATTTCATTTTGTGTTGTGTCAAAAACTGATAAGGTCCACGGAGAGTTTAAACATGATGTAATCCTGGATTTACAAGTCAAACACTTCTGACATTGATAACTACGACTGTCAGGGCTGTTAATGGACAGTTTGAAATGTTATTTATTGGAAGCTGCAACTGCAATTAGTTTGACAACCATGCTAAATAAAGATATCCAAAATAAATCACTCCTCACAATTGAGAGGTTTCCCTTGTACAAACAGTTGAGGATATATGTTTATTAAAAGTTGAATATCATAAAAGCTTATTCGTGCACATTTTCAGTCAAAACAAAACACAAATGACAACATAAATCTCCTGTTTAGAGATAATTCATATTTAACCGCCAACCGCTCTTGAATTAAAGAATATTTTTTAAACCACAAGCCACCTTTTGACAGACATCCGTCAGCTCTAGCTAACAACCATGACTCATATTCCAGTAAGAAAAACCTAGCGGTGACACGTTTAAAAATAAAAATCATGTAAAAAAAAAAAAGCTCTTAAATACACCCTGGGTTCTGTGTGAAGCTAAATCCAAACGCTTCTCGTCCCAGGAGCGTTTCCAGAAGAAGTTTGAGAACCGGTGATAGACGTCCACATGCTAGCCGCCATGTCATCCAGTTTGTTATTTATCTTTTATCTTATGGTTATTTTATTCTACAGCACTTTGGTCAAATCTGGTTGTTTTTAAATGTACTTTACTGATTTACTGTTTAAAATCATCAAAGTAATACTTCGTTAGTGAAAAAATAGTGATAGAGTTGGATGGACATGCTGCATGGATTGTGGAGAACACTGTATAATCTGTTCCTCACACATTTGTGCATTTTCATTTTGGAAAAGACACAACCCTGAAAACCCCAAGGCCAAGGCCCAACCGTCCTTAATTTAAATAAAGCAACACCAAACTGCAAACACTCAGTTATCAGTGCTATGAGTGCAGTCTGGGCCGCAATTTTCAAATCAGAATCCGTCTGAGCCCAAGAGAAAACTAACCAACACAGGCATTCTGTTTTTTGTGTCTGAAGCCAACAGGAGAATAACGTTTTCCTGATTACAAGCACATGAAGTACAAAATCAAGTGGATGGCTCATCCATCAAGACCGAACTCGACCGGAACCCAAATGTTATTTGAAATGTTTCTGTCTGAACCTGGTCCTGGACCTTTTTAGGGCTCAGACAAATATTTCACCAATGAAACCTTTGTTTCGAGGCAAATCACATCGTTCAACTTTGGTCAACTTTGTCGCTTCGCATTTGCCTATGTGTGCCTATCGTATCTCTTCTTAGGGAAGAAGCTCAACAAATCCCCAATCTGTACATGCAAACTTATTTCCCAGTCTATTCTAAGAGCTACATGTGGATTCTAAGCATGAATGTAACATATATGTTCGGGGTTATTGCTATTTTTTTCATCCGAGTAATTTCCGCCTTCACTTACTCCTTCAGCAGCCGATATTAACGCTCGGCCGTAAACACCCATGAACATGGAAAGCGTCACGTCCGTATATCATAATCCATCTAATCCATATGCAGTGACAATTTTATTGTGCTCATAAAATGCTCGCGACTGCCCTTAAGCACATTGTAGTTTCAGCAGGCGGTTTAAAAAGGCTTAAATTACTCTCAAACAGCATCAGGATGAATGGATTGGCAGCTCTAATGTGAGAGCAGCTTTTTTCTGCTCAGAGAGGGAATTTTCCTCCCCGCCGCCGTGCCAAGAGCAGGAGGGGAAAGTCAACTCCATTCAACTATTTGTCAACTCCCTTTAGAAACATTTAATAGTAATAAAATTTATGGCTCCAGTTTCCAAAGGATACTGCCAGTGAAGTTCATCTCAACGAGAAGTGGCTGTAAATGCAGCCATTGTTTCACGCTTTGATTTATGACCCAACCTTTTTGCTGAGGTTTTTAAATATATGAATCGTGAAACCTGTAGGCAGCGTATGAACATAATGTATGTACGCATTTATGTATCTGTCATTTATTCGTCTTTCTGCTACTCTGTCCATCTATTTAGTCGATTCCATACCGTCCATAAGGAATAGAGGTTGGTGTGGGGGGGGGGGGGATACACTCTCCTGTCTGTACGATGAGCAACGACAGTACCAGACAGCTTTCAGGAATCCACTGAGGCGGCGCGTCCAGGATGGAGTTGCCATATGGCAGCGGTGCTTAAAATGTTGCCTCGAGACAGGTTGGAGCATGAACTCATATGTCACGTCTGTCAGCTGCGTCGCGTCCCTATTAAAACGGATTAAAAAAAAACGCGCATCGGGTTCATATAAGAAGATGAACCGAACCAACGGAGAAGACCAGGGTTGCTGTTTTGGGATCAGTAGGGCAAAGTCTAAGTCGCTTTCAGGCTGCGATTTAGTCAATCACTCCATTTCGGGCTCCTTCCTCCATTATTCCATTACCGTTTAATTCACGAGATATTATAAAATACGTTAGTCATACCATGGACCAGAGTTCAAAGTGTAAACCTTTTATTGGACAGTGTAGAATTGCCCATAATAAGGTCATTAAAACATGGCGTAGTGGATTGTGAATCCGGCAGCATGAAGGGGAAAAGGGAATCATGGTCAGAGTGAGTTATGGACCATGGAGGGGCAGTAAAAGTAAAATGATGAATTAGTATGTATTTCGGTTTTTTCTTTTCCCTTTTTCATCCTGACACCGGGAAGGAAATGCTCTTTGTTTGCTTAGGGACGCGCAATTTTCTTCTCGTCATCCCCCCCTCTTCTCGAATCCTCCTGCTGAATCCTCAAGCCATCAAATGGAGGATTTAAAGGCCTTTGGCGGCGGTTATGGCTCCCTGCAGAAGCTTCCTCGTGATGCCGAGTGGCGACTCCGTTAAGGTCAGGGAGGAAAACCAATTTGCAGGAGGGAAGAAAAAAAAAGGAGATTCCAAAAACCTTGGCAAAACTTCCGCAATTCGGTTTCATATGGAGCATCAATCAAGCCTGTTGCTCTCTTTACTGTAATTACTGGGAAATGGTATAAATATTGTGCAGGTTCTGAATCAGGCACTGAAAAACATGGAGAGTCGGTCGCTTCTGGATTCTCGTGCTTAATTCATCCTACTTTGAAAAATCTATAAATAAAATGGATCTAGAGAGATTTAAAAGAATATTCTCGTTTTAATGAAGGGACTTTCTTGTATTACACAAAGTGCATTTTATTTTTACTACTATGATGCAAGACAGAAACAAAAATCGATAACTTTAAACTAAGATCTGCTGAACGGAGAGGGGAGAAAATCATCCACACCCTCACGATGCACATGTGCGCACATGTGTGGATTACATTATGCTCCGGGTCCTTCCACAGAAAAACCTGTGTAATTTATGGGGAAATAAATCTATCCCCTTCCTGACAATTAAACCTTAACTCTAAAGGGTGGCACAAAAGAAAAGCTCTCGTTTCAAAAAAAAAAAAAAAAAAGAGGGGGGAAAAGGAATAGAGTGAGCCTAACTCACTCAGCGTAACACCACCAGAGTTTTTTCCCCTCCTGTCAGTATTGAACAGTGAATAGAGGCGTAACTCTGCATGGCAGCCATGTATCAGCATCAACATTAAAGCATCTGTCACATCCCCAGTGAGGGACCGGGGTTATTTGTGAGATGCTGCTGCTGCTGCTCAGCTGACAGGTGGCTGCAGTGATGATGGAGCCGTGGAGGCCATATGCAAAACAGAGCCGTCATGACACTGAACAGCTTCATAATGACTCCGAGACTGAGTTTGTAGAAGTAAACTGTTTTAAAGATGTTAGTTTTTTATGCTATATATATTATGTTACTTACATTATCTTTTTTAAATAGAGGGGTCTAGAATTTCTGAATCTTTTATTCTTACATTTCCAAACAAAAAGTATGATTTAAGAGGATTGATATTATTATAATTTAATTGTTGCTTTTAGCGATGGGATTTTAACATCCTTCTTTTTCTCAAAGTTTGCTCGGTAGTTGTGCTTTGTGTGTGTCAATAAATCAGTTAATATACAGAAAATGTATATACTGTGGAGTTTTTTACACCTAAGAGAGCTATGAAGCAATATGTATATAAAAGTATATACATATTCTTTTACGTCTTTGTTTCACGTTCTGTCTGAGTGATGCTATTTCCCACTCTGCTGGAGTTTTCATGCTTTTCTGCTGACTGACAGATGTTGGTGGTCACACAGCAAAAGACAGACAATTTAAAATATACAATACATTTTAAGAAATACGTGATGAATCAGACAAAAACTGTGATATTCAGACATTTAATCCTTAAACAAAGGATTCTGAAGTAAATGTTTGTTTGCTTGTTCAACTATTGATCCGGCATCGTGACTCTGGAACGTGTATTATTATGATATCTAAGTGGAAATGATTGAGTCGTCAGTTGCAGTCTCAATGTGGTGCTGTGGTTCTCAGATATCAGGTGTCAGCTGGAGGTTTCTCCCCCGGTTTCTCTCCACGGTCGCCAGGTGTTCGCTCATTATGGGAACTGTTGTTTTTCTCTATAATATCACAAGAGACCTTACTATGTAAAATGACTTCAGATAAGTTATGTTATGATTTGACGCTATCAAAATAAAACTGAACGGGATCCACAGAAAAGACTAAAATCTGGTTTTAAATCCTCGTGTTTTAATTTGAATAAATGAAGGGAAACAGGTGCACACTAAAACAACAAATGTTTACTCTTCCTACTAAAATGCAAAGTGTATCCAGCCCCAGCATCACATGTTGTTACAACTAGTTTGGTGTTACACCGGTGAATCCTGACAGAAGGTTTTATTAAAGTATTCCTGTGATCTGGATTTCAAATCCAGCTGTAAACAGTTGACCGGGTTAAGTTTTATTCCCGTCTCCGTGCACCGAGAGGCCTTCGGGGTTAAGCGGCAGAAAGTTCAGCTGGTTGTGAGTTATAGGATCTCAGGCTCATTTACAGACTTTCTCGGACGGAGAGGCTCAACAATTAGAAGCTGTGGATTCGGTACCGATGGGAGTTTCCTGAAATTAAGTCATTACATCCAAAGGAGCTGATGAGGTCACAGCTGACAGGAAGGCCCGAGGCAAGTGACTCAACAGAAACACAAAGGACCCGCGGCTCCGCTCCAACTCCATTCATTTTCAGAACTTTAATTCTTTTGTTGGATTTTCTTGTTGTTTAATATTCCAAAACTTAAAAGCCACATTGTACATAACCCAACGTTGTGAATTTGGCTTTCATCGACTTGCAATAACTTCCTTGGATTCAATTAAAGTGGACGGCAAGACATCAGTGTTGTTTCAGATGTGGCGTGCAGGCCGCGGTGCATCGCCGCAGCTGAGACGCACATTGTCTTATATCCTGATTGTGGATGAGGAGTCGGTGGAGAAACTCATTTTCTCAGGTGGCAGAATAAAAGGATCGCTTTTGGCAAATGCTTTTCTGACTTTGCCAAAGCGGTGGATTTATGCTCCGAGCTAATCCCTGTGTGATTCTGCAGCGCTGAATCCAAACAGCCAGAGAAGTGTTGCTCCTGGCCGGCGGAGGGTCATTTACTTAATGCTGAATGAATCTCGAATCCTGTGTAAACGTCAGCTCGCTGCAGAGAGAGGGTTTCTTTCCAGCCCAAAAAATAAAAAAGAAGGTCAGTGCTGTTCCTCAAGCTGGAGACAAGGTCAAGGAAATAATGTTTGATCTGTTATGGCACTCTTATAATTATTTGGACCCGGGAGGAGGACCTTTTCTTTGGCTTGGCTGCTGCCTCCTAATATTTCACGTGGAAGATGTGAAAGCCGTATCACAACTTGTGGTGGAAGACCGCTGCTGGAGATTCCTTAAATCATCTCCACTAATTTATTCCCCACTCACTTTTGTTTTATTAATTACCATAAATTTTAAAAACACTCCAGACATATACCTGCAAATGTCTGCATCATAAAGTGGTGTGAGTGGATTTCTTTGTTCCATGACTGCTGCTGTCGAGATCCTGGTTTCCTGAATGTGAAGGATTATCTTTCACATTTCTGTTTTCAAGTAGAACTGTATATTACTATATATTAAAACAATATGAGGATAAGATAAAACATAATTATGGATTCATGTCATGCTCACATTTTCAAAGGTTTATCTGATGTTAATTTAATCAGAAGATCTTGGTCAGCAACTAATGGTTTTAATGATTGTTGTCAGTGTTGATTGATGAATGTTTGATCTAAAGTCAAAATGATGTTGATCATCCAAAGAAACATTCTTTCGGGAGAGGCGATTGTAAAGGGCAGCTTCTAGGCAATTTTCTGTTGAAACTCAACCAAGCTCAAGAGAAATCTAATGTAGCCTGAGCTGATCCCGACAGACACTGTACTTTTTTGTCCGAACACGACCCAAGCCCAATGTTTTTCCTTGGTTACAGACACATGTAATGTCAAAAGCAAGAAATTAGTCCAGCCAACGTGAGCGAACAAGACCCGAACCCGAATATCATTTCAAATTTTCTGCCCGAACTTGGCCCGGATCCCGATGGACTCAGGTCGAGTATCCACACTCCACCAGGGGGCGCAAAGATGAAGGATTCAAACAAGAAAAACACTCAGTGGAGCTCACACCCCCCACCGAGGCTCGATAGCCATCTTAAATTCAGACTCACTAGATCAATATCAGCCCCCTAAATATGTTGGATTATTTTCATCGGGACCCAGGAATTATTCCCGAGAGAAACCAGTGAAAATATAAAAAATCTCCTAATGTCAAAGAAAGAGAAAAGTTTCCTGGATACAAACCAATATTTAATATCACATCCTTCCAGTTTCGTGTTGATCTATTGTTTTTGTGTGATCATGTTTACAACAAACCAATCAACAGACAAATGGACAGAGGTGAGAACATAACCTCCTCTGTGGAGGTAATCACAAGTCAGTAAAATATGTGTTCAGAATATAGAGCACAAATCTCACTGTTGCATTAACTTGCTTCTTTAAGTTCAGCAGCAGTATTTTTAGATTTCCTGTCCTGTTGCACACAAACTGCCCGGTATCAGCAAAAGACCATAAAACTCACACTTTACACACTGCTCAGTGTTTCTCTGAGGAGAATATCATTTTCACACTTCAGCAGAAAGCATGCCCAGGACAAATAGTTTATGAAAATGTTTAAAATCTTTTTATCATGTTGAATCATCGAAGAGAGCGAAGCCAAGCCGTGACCCTAACAGGAGCGTAGGAGGAATTGAAAAGTGCTGTTAAAACAATATATATTCATAAAAGCAGAGGTAAAAGTGAAGCCAGTGTTATTTCATTCAATAAATCTCCCGCAACAGGAGGAACCGGAGAAAAAGTGTGGAGCTTATGATCCGAGTCTTTCTCTAGCAGAGTTCAGCCGCTCGGCTTGGAGGAGCTAACGCGCGTGTCCGTTTGAATGGAGGGAAGCGGAGGAGCACTGGGAGCCTTCAGCAGGTTTTTGAACTCTGAGGTGGGCGACTTCTCTTCTCCGCGATCGTCCAGGTTTAATTGTTCCGAGTGCAGCTGGCGGTGAGTTACTGCCTGTTCGGACAGCAGAATGACATCCACGGCAGGTTTATAGAGAGGATGGTAAAAAAACGAAGGCCTGGTCGAGAGATCATCTGCAGGGACTGCGGCTGACATGACTCTGAACACTTCCTGCTCCTCACATATCGATATTACAAAAAACATACCAGCACTCCTATCTCATACTTTATATAAATATGAATTGGCAGCTTCAATAAGTGACTTGTGTTTTTATATTCTCATAAATCAATCACAGATACTAACAGACACAGACAAGTCAATTATAGCTTAAATCTTTCATTTTACGTACTTTGTAGGAAACTTCTTATTTTGTGTTGTTTCACCCGACGTCTTTTCAATTATTCTTCACTATTGTGTCCAGCCATACCGATAGCTTTGATTTTATTATTTAATTATCTGTGCAGCTTTAAAATGCTTTGAAAAGTTTTAATTCAAGGGGATGCTCTGGATTTGCCTTCTATTCAAGAAATAGCCTTAATTCAAGGTCACGGTCATCATGTGATGCTACAGGTTACTGACTAAACATATTTTCTTTCTGGAAGAAAAAGTTCAAATATTTCAATTATATATTAAGTCATTGTTAATGTATTTCGTAGCTAGCATCGTTTTTCAGCCGATATTTCAATGTTTATGTTTATGTCAGCACCATAAGTCTACGGTAGTTCGGAAAAAGTGTCACCGTTTGTCCACAAGAGGGCACTGACAAGTTTATTTTTTAAAAGTGCTCGGAACGTATCGTGATCACAGTTCGTTGAAAAAGATGTTTGGTTACTTTGGTCAATAGATCATTATAGGATGTTTAAAATTCTTAAATATCTATATTACAACTGCTCACAAAAATCCAGTATGGGTCAGAATATATTTGTTATGTGCTGCTGTATAGTTTAAAATGTGCCAATGTGTCACATTTGCAAGATCATGTCAAGTCTGACAAATTCATTAAAACCATCTGATGGAGCAGAAGAAATAAAAAGTGTTTAAATTAAGAGCTGTTGTAAGAAAGTGATTTTTAGTGGTTTCTTTCCATTGCAGCTCAGAAAAAGGTACAACAGAAGCGAACCAACATAAAAAGTGAATATCATGACTGTGCAATATGCCATCACTCATCACATATGGCTCACTATTTTCCTTCTCTCCGTCTTTTGCTGCGTTTCTACTTTTCCCCGTTGCTCCCTCGCTCCCTGGAATGCTGTGCATTCCTCTTTGTTTGCTCATAGCGAGCTCTCCCTGTGGATCCCAGCCCTGACTTTCCCAAAGCCGATATTAATATCACAGGCCATTGTAATGGAGTTATTTTCATGGAAGCCCCGGAGGAAGTCACGTGGCTATGATTAGTCCCCCGAGGGCCCGGAGCCTCCATTAAGCTGGTTGTTTTAACTCACATAACCATCAATGAAGTGGAAAAGCTGAGGAAGTAGCTATCACTCTGGGCCGGCTGGGGTGTTTTCTGAGGACCCATTTTGTTAATGGGGCCAGAATATTTTCCCTCTCTTCTCTTTTTTTTAGGGGAGGGGGGCTGGGTGGGTTATTCTTAAACTGTGGCTCGCAGAAAGAGCCTACACATGTGTGCGTTTACACTGACCCACCACCATTAAGATTGATAGCAATGGGATCTGGTGGTTAACACACCGTTTAAAAAAAAAAAAAAAAAAAAGGTGCAGGAACAGCATAAGGAAAAGCACAAGGACTCACACACACTCAGCAACTACACGCAAGGGCGAGCTCCAATGCATCTGCCATCAGGAAGACGACTTGAGGTAAGACGGAAAAAAAAAAGAGAAGCACCCTGGAATACATTTACTACTTAAACACACACGACTGAGAAAAGCAGACACTGCCACATGCACGCTTCCTCTCATAATTCTGTTCACCTCGCTTCTTGACCTAAAAGCCACTGGACCACTCCACCACTGGGCCACTTCCAAGGAAACAGGAAGAACTGAGCCGCTGGGGCGGTTGACAGCTTTCAGATGGACCATCGGTGATATCAACCATGTTCAGAGGCTCGCTGTGAGGAAGTGACGGCTGCTCCCACTCCGCAAAATGTAATTACCCAGAGAGGAGCCTCAGAGAAATGACCTCCAACAACAAAAAGAGGGAACTTACTAAAACTATGAGTTTTTATTGACCTTAGTCACTCTTTTCTGTCTAAGTAAATATTTAAATGATATATACGGTATATATTAATATGCACACCTTTAGATATCTTCTCACAAATAAACATATAATATACATAGACATACCAACATGCACCAAATTTATACATGTAATTATTAATTCAACAATAAAAAGAGGTATCGAGTTTTTTAAATTGACCTAAGTCCCTCTTTTCTTTCATAGTAAATATTTAAATAATATATATAAATATACCGTATACTTTAATACATATACACACAAATGTATACATACAAAAACATTTAAACATGTAATGTATGGGTTTATATGCCTCTGTAAACCGACACACATTTCCAGGTGGAATCCAGTCTGGTCTAACACTTCCTGTATAACTTGCTGTTTAAAATGTATCACATTTTTACTTTTATTACTGACAGTAAACATCTACCTCGGAGTTTCACCAGTGACCCAGATGCACGAGGGGGTCACGATATGGCTGAAACATCCATCAACACTTTAGGAACCATGTATGACTAAAAGAAAAACAGGAACTGGTTGCCCCCTGAATCTGGAATGTTACCCAGCAGGCTTTGGGCCTCACAGCCGCTCACCCTGTCTTCACCCGACTGAATCGCACGACTCCCCCTGTGTTTACAAAAATGACATTTCCATGTTAACTGTCGTTGTAACTCTGGCTCTCAGGGGAGAAGTTTTTAAATGTAAAACTCACTTGCCAGCAAATAAATCTGGTGATTTTATGGGGTCGTTCTTTTATTTTGAAAGAAAAATGTAAATACCAAGTCGGTCACATCACCGTGCAAATGGAAGATGGCTCAGAGCTTCCATTCAGTCACATCTGCATGTCGTCCAAAATGATGTAAGCAAGTTCCCGTCACTTTCCCTTATTAATGTCAGCTCCATGTTGGGTGCTGAGCTACATAAACACCCACACACATGTTAATAATGCACACGCAGCAAGACTCTATGTGGGCCCCATTTGACCTGCGTGTGTTAAACTGACACACACACACACATACGCCATCTAACCCCACCGTGTTCCCCACGCTGCTTGGTCCCGACTGGGCCCGGCCGGGGGAAATGGAAGATCCACATGGAGTTTGTGACACCGCAGCCCTCTGCTTCTCCCCAGTCGCCGAGTCCAGAGGAGGCCGGTCGGCCGGCCGCACATTAACTGGAACAGGTGCAGTGAGCGGGGGCTTGTTTTTCTTCATTGGCTCCTCAGGAAATCATAAAGCAAATATATTGCTGGAGGACAGTTTTTGGGGTGCCCTGTGAGCAAACTGAGAGGGGAAATGGATCAACGAGCGGCCACCGGGGACAGTAAATCAACAGGCTAAAAGGAGAGCTGAATGTACTGCGGAGGCCCCGGGAGCCCAGCCCAAGGCCAGGGCCTCTGTCAGTCACAGCCTGGTGTTAATGTCAAAGCCAGCTGGACCTGGCAGCACACGCCTATAAGGAAATGATTGAGCTGTCTGTGTCAATCGGCAGTGTACCACTAGAGGCCATCATGTCACAGGCCAACATTTTGGGGAAACTTCTTGCTTGTGTCTTTTTTTTCTTTTTACCCAAACCTTCTCCTTCGTATCTTTCTGTGGCCTTGACGTCGGGGGAGAGGATCAGATTTTCCTGCCCCGGCTCAAAGGAATCCCAGAAGCTGTTTTTCTAAGCCATATTTTTTATGACACAATATAAACATGAGTCTTCTCTCAGGATAAAAAGTTGAGTCATCCACGGTGAGATTAATGCGACTTAGTGTCGAGAGCGTTTTTCGCGAGGAGGGCGATCGCCCAGTCGAAAAAAATGTATGAGCCTTTCCACAACCTCTTTGGAGTAATGGGTCATCACTAATCGATTCGTGCTGCCTGTTTAAACTCCAGCGAGATCTCCCGGTCCCTCTGTCAAACGCCTCGGTGCACACCCATTTCTCACTGGCTGGGAAACCCTCAGCCCGCTACTGCGCTTGATTCAATCATCGTCAATCGGGAACATGTGTTGTTATTTGCCCGGCTACGCCTCGCCCTGCCCGCCGCTTCCACTGCCGCCACCAGTGCCACACGCACGCACCGAGTTTTTCTTTCGCCTAGTTTACAAATTAGAGCGGCTGAGGTTCACTGCTACTTCATACAAGCCGCTGCTGCCGTGGGAGACCTGGTCCTGGGCTGGTTACCTTGTGAATGGGGCATTATTATTATGAGCTGGGGACACGGGCAATTTTTCTGATTGAGGGTTTCAACACATCATACTGGGAAACAGCTGTACTACAAATTAGTGCATTCTCCGTGACATTGACAAATGTGCTGCTTGGACTCGGTAGAAGCTCCGACAGCTTCCAAAGCCCTGCGCTCTTGCCCACCTCCCCGGCACAGACACCTTAACCGCCAAACACACACACACACACACACATTTACACACATCTTGAACTTGTGCACTTGCCAGAAGAGGCAGGGTAATAGAGGCTCTTGTGTGTGATCACTCTGCTTAATCATCTGTCTGTCACTCTCGCTCGCTGTTGCCAAAGTACATACGCAGGGTGTTGTGCAACGCAATATCTATTGTTGAGAGACAGCTGTCAGGTGTCAAGTGACCGCGCGGGAATCAAACCTAACTTCATTTGCTGACTGATTTAAAAGCCTGTTGAAAACCAAACCTACCAGTATTCGTGGGGACATAAACTAATATTATACTTTTTTATATGTTGGACTGTGTGGGCAGGGTACTCATGCATAAGGAACTGATTTGGGATACAAGACTTCATAGGGGAACTACCTAAAGGACAGTTTAATTGCGTTAGTGCAGGTTGGGTCACAGAGTCCAGTTGGAGGAAGTGATCCATGAGATTATTAGATGTCCAACAACAGTCTATATACTTTGAGGAAGGATTTTTCAACTATGGAAAGTGGACATCTTCCACTTCTGCACCTTTGCGCAACCCATCAATCATGTCAACAAAATGTTTGTTTTCCTGAGGGGAGTCTAATCTTGAAGTTTGCAGTAATTGTTATCTCGCAAAATCTAAAAGTCTAATGTTTGCAACGGTTCCTTTTGCACCAGCCTGTCGCTAAAGAAAAGAGAGAGATTAGAAGTGTTTGTTCAATTAGAAAATAACGGCACATGTTTGCGCCATCCTCAAAAAGGTGCTCAGAGTGTTGCACGCCGTTGTGCATGCAAAAAGTGACAGAAGGAAATAATGTTTTTAACAGACAGCATGAGACACAAGTTCGAATCCGGCCCACTGGCTAATGTTGTGTTAAGCTGTCAGAAAGTTAACAAAATTGTCTAGATGCCGCTCCTTGTTTCCTATGAAATCGTGCAGCAATAAGTACATAGTGTGAAAAAAATACTAAGACCTCCGGGAATATGCGAGTTAAAAGAAAATGGAAGATTTATCTACACATGATCTAAATGGCAATACCCAACTCATTGCTTCACTTCAGCAATTGTTCAATCCAAGAAGTGGAAAGCTAAAGCTGCAGTAGAGTTAAGTGCTTAACAGAAACGGGTTTTCACTTCAAGGTATGACAGGTAATTGTAATTATGCAGTGGAATTCAAAACACGAGTTTAGTTTATGTTCTAAGTCGTTACGTGTAATTCAGATCCCTCGTGTCAGCGTCGTGCACTCAGGGCAACATGTGGTTTAGGAGAGAGTGTGATTATAGCGACGCTCACTAGGTATTTCCCAACTTAAACGAAAAACTAGAGAAGTGAGAAGTGAAACTACTTTTGGGGTCGAGCTGCTGGAGCAGCTGGAAAGCTGCATGTTCCAAAGTTAATGCAACAGGAAAATAAAAAATGGTACTTCCCCATTTTTATACTTTATGTAATTTCATACTTAATAAAAACAAGGTTATGCCTGCTGCAGAGGTGGATGGTGGAAGAGTCATCTACAACACGCTGAGGTGTTGTAAGTAATGATGTGTGTTTTAAAACCGTTTTAAAAACACTCAGGGCCGTCCGTGTCAAAACAGGATGACTTTTACGGTCATTCTGGTGACTTACAACTCATAATTTCTCCAGAAAACTATATTGATACCGCAGCATCTTTACTTCCTCATTCTGACAATGACACATTGTTACCGTTTCCTCTTTTATTATCATCAGCGTTACAGGCTCGGCCAAGGACGTACAAAGAAAGATCAAGGTAACGAGAGTTGACACTAAATGCCTCTGCTGCTTCTACGGACCTACATGAGAGTCATCTCGCTGTGATCGATGCTGGTTGGTCAGCGGGATAACCATTCCCTGACCATTTTTTATCAACATGGCAACCAAGTTCAAAGCCCAGCTCCAGCCGCACCTAATGATAAAATGAGGCTACAGACCACATGCTAACTTTGAAGGGGAGAGAGCAGGAGGCTGTTTTAGACATTTTCAGTTTACCATTGGCAGAACCTGTGATGTGGAGCCAGGCCGGTTCCTCTGAGGCTGAATATCACCGAGTTGGAGGCACAACCAGCAAAGAGGCCCGATGTTATTCTTTCTGCCCTACAGAGTGGCAGAGACAAGCTAAATATCTACCCCATAAATTTTACCCGGTGTAGGTCGGGCGGCTGGCCCGGCATCAGTAGGGTGTACCAGCCCCGGTGACCACAGAGCGGCTCGTATATCTGACTCCTCACATCATTCTGACTCACTCACCGCAGGGTCACAGCACCTGAAATTGACATTATAAAGCCTGGTGTAAAATGCTGAAACATCAGCGTTTAAACATATCGTTGTCAGATTCAATATGATACACTGGAGCTATTAGTGAAAACAGATATGGTTGGTACTGATTGTTAAAAAAAAACTAAGATGTTTCTACTTGACTCTGCTGACCCCACCTCATGTTGGCGTGGATTCATTTCGCCTTTTTCACTTAGTTATGAAAACACTGACAATTTTCTTTTTACAATTTATTTCCTTTATGATGAGTTTGAGTATGATGAGTATGGAAGCACCAGAATATTTTATGAAATAAAATTCTGCCAGTTTTCCCCCCAATGGCCTTCTTTGTTCATAAGCATAATAATATTTCAGAATTACAATTAACTGGTTTTATTATTTCCTCTTTTCCTAATGTCATTCTCGTTAACTCTTGTTTCTTGAGCTAGCTATAGCGACAGGTAGTTAGCAGTATACAGGATGTGCGCTATTAGTCTTGCCTACAAAGTTCCAATCTGTCATTTTTTCTCCAATAAGCACAACAACTAAATCTATTTAAATCGGCGGTGATTCAGTTCTGCGAACCAGCTGAATTTTGGTGTTTATATCAAGTTGCAGTTCCTGGTTTTGCTCGGCTGAAACTGACCTTTTCAATTTTATTCTGGAAGACTGAAGTCAAAAATGTATATTGTGACAAAAGGGGAAAAACCGACACTGCAGATGAAAAGCTGTTCGTTTTAGTAACTGCACATACTAGATTGCATAGTTAATTTCCATTTCTTTTTACCTCAAACCTAAAACAACAATGTCGGAAAACCATGTTGAAAAAGCTCAATGTACTGGAGAAGTCTGCGTAACTTTCCACCCTTCATCACGGGAGTTTTATTTATCTCTTGGCTTTAGTTTATGTGAAAAAGTGCTGCACTAATCAGTCTGCACATTTCCCTGCCTCGGTAACCTCCCTCCGATTTGCAAGGGTTTATGTTCACACAACCGCCATCACCATCATGACAAGGCACGGTCACTGGGTTGTGTCCAGTTTCTTCAGAGCGAGTTGACAAACAGTCTCAGTCTAGATTACACACTTTTCAAAAGAAAGCTATTTTAGCCAATGCAAAACCGCATATTTCAAACACATTTCTGCCAAGAGCGTAACACAATCTCACATCCCTCTGGCAAAATTAATGTTTATGAGTATTTTTAATGGGCTACCTCAGACCCAAGCTTTTTAAAATTATGCCAGCGCAACCAGAGCCTGTGAAATGATTTCAGAGCTATAAAGGAAGCGTTATGTTCTACCACCTTCGCTTTAATCGAGAGCAGCTCCCTTCAACAAGTCGTGTGAGTTACGGCGATGATGAAGAGGCCTCATTATTGAACTTTAAGTAAATCAGTCCTGAAGTTTCTACAGTTGAATCATTGAAAGTGCACCGGTCAAGTGTTCAGTGAAAACATTCAGTGAGATCAACTCTGCCAGGACAGTAACACAGTTGTGTGAACAGGACTTTGAATTTAAAAGCTTATTAATATATTTTATCAATGCTGCCAAGTTTCTCCTGACAGATGCACATAGCAAAAAAAATAACGTCAAACTCCCAAACACAGACGTACTTCCGTACTTTACATTGGCATGGTTGTGAAGCAATACAACCACTAGAGGGCAGTGCGGAGTTGAGAGTTTCTGACAACAACAACAAATATTGCGACGATAGACGAGTTGTGATAAAACGGGCCATCATATAGATGCCGGTTTCTTGCTAACGTAAATTTCCCCTCAAAAGTTCTGCCATTGTTCTTCATCTTCTCACTTGAACTTTTGACTATACTGCCCCCCCATGATTTCCTTAGGTACTGCCGTAAGAAGACGTGCACAAATAACAGACCATATAAAACGTTTCATATACTCAGTTTCAGTATATATCTAACATTAGGAAATAAACTAGACTCACCCGGGTAAATTTAAACTCTCTGTTTCAACCTAACACATTAGTCCCTCTGTTCAAACTAGCTAATTTGTGGTCACACACCTGTCTGTGTGAGCTGTGGGAACTACAAGCGTCTCTGCACACTAATTGGTATTTGTGGTTCCAGTAGATTACAGACTTCCTGTGTTCACACTCAGACAATAAATCATTTGCATTGTCGCTAAAAAACTTTGCATAAAATACAAAACTTCTTAAAATATAAAAAAAGTTCCTGATGGACCAATAAGCATTTTTTTCTAAGAAATCAAATCTGCACCAGCAACAGCAAATAATCTTGAAGTCAAAATAAATGAAATATAATAAAAACACAAGGATGTTTGGGTCTTGGAAATGTGTTTGCATCCAACACTGACTGAGACCAAGAACTTCTGCTCACTATGAAAGTGTTTGTGCTTGTTAGCGGACAGAAGGGAAGTAAAACTGGGCGACCAGTCATAACAGGAATCATTCATTTTAATCACCAAGCACAAGAGACAATAGAGTTTGTCTTGTTGCCACTGGTGCTGAGACATTTTGAAAATGCTCGGACTTTCACAGTCTATTCTGACAACACAGGGAGGCCCAGTTCCTGCTGATGGTGGCGTAATGAACACCATCCTCAGTATTATTTATATCCAAATAAACCAGATTATACATATATGTAAACTGCATACAGCCTTTTGTTTGCACTCTAAATACCAAGATGGTATATAGCCTTTGGCTGGAAAAAACGATATCACATAAACGTAGCTAATGGCCTCATTCTTATTGCCCTGAATAATGTCACAACAACAACAATATAAATACCTACAATCACTACAAAAATAAATCATTACCCTAACTCAAGATTGTATCAAGAAAAGAATATGAAATATTTCATCAGGCAGGTTTATCCTGTTTTAAAAACACAAAAACCTATAAAAAGTAGGAACACAACAGGCAAAAACAATAACTAGGCCAAATCAATGGTTTTCAAACATTGTGACCTCTTAGAAAGAAAGAAAGAAAGAAAGAAAGAAAGAAAAAAAGAAAGAAAGAAAGAAAGAAAGAAAGAAAGAATGAAGTAGTAGCTGGGGGCCTTTGCCACATTCAAATCAATAAATCATTTCACTTTGCGGGGGCATGACCTCTGAGTTGGGTATAAGAAACATGAAGCAGTTAAAAAGTTGCTCCACCACAGGCTGCTGAAACCAGGGCAGGGCAATAAAACATTATCAATAATTATAACAATAAAATATAATTATTATCACAATAAAAGTCCAATTTATACTGATGTTATTCTTCTGCTTTGTACAAGCAGGGCGAGGAGGTATAACACACAATTAATCCACCTCAGACTATAAAGAAAGGTTTAAAAAACAACTTTAATTCTAAAGAAATATAGACATGTATTGTATTATGTGTTAGTA
This sequence comes from Pleuronectes platessa, assembly GCF_947347685.1. Lineage (NCBI taxonomy): Eukaryota > Metazoa > Chordata > Actinopteri > Pleuronectiformes > Pleuronectidae > Pleuronectes > Pleuronectes platessa. The sequence goes on from NC_070642.1 coordinate 17,687,046, forward strand.
ATGTTATTGACCAATAGGATTTTTTTTTACAATTTAAAAAAGGTCACATATTTTAATATAGACCCATAAATCACATGTAGCATTTCACTGCAGAATGAGGATAACTGTGGTTTTGGTCATTTTACTTAGGTAAAAGAAGTGAACGTTTCTTCCACCATTGCACAAAGATGAATTCCACTACACAACAATGCAAGACACACTATAATGATGGACTCACCTCTCGGCAGCTCAGTCTCCCAGTCAGCAGAGGCTGGAAACGCATCTAGTGTAGCCTTAGCTCTGCGGCTAGCTTAGCTCTGCGGCTAGCTTAGCTCTGCGGCTAGCTTAGCTCTGCGGCTAGCTTAGCTCTGCGGCTAGCTTAGCTCTGCGGCTAGCTTAGCTCTGCGGCTAGCTTAGCTCTGCGGCTAGCTTAGCTCTGCGGCTAGCTTAGCTCTGCGGCTAGCTTAGCTCTGCGGCTAGCTTAGCTCTGCGGCTAGCTTAGCTCTGCGGCTAGCTTAGCTCTGCGGCTAGCTTAGCTCTGCGGCTAACTCAACCTGAAGCCTCCCATGCTCACTGCAAACAGCACAAAGGTGAGCTTAATTTGTGGCCCCTCCCACACCTGAAGGCACCTGATGTTGTCTCCGCCCCCCAGCCAATCAGCAATCAGGCGACTGTTACTCGAATTTGGCAACAAGTGTGAATCAAATATTCCTCAAAAAAGGTGCAATTTGGTTTTATTATAAATGTTTTCGGTGGCTGAGAAAGCTCAAACGGTTGTTTTCAAAATGTTCATGTGCATTTTTTGTATTTGCTTGTGTTTTCTTCATTTCAAGTGTTTCTCTCTGCAACTGCGTAAATGGCACACTTTCTCTTAGACTGCTAATTTTGCCATATACCATAAACAAATAAGTAAAAACTCACCTGTATTTGTTTTGATGTTCACCTTCGCTTTAACATGTGTAAACTAAAGAGGTTGAAGGCTTACAATGTATTGACATGCTCATTTGAAGGAGTGTTCATGTGCTTGTTAGTAATTTAAAACATATGCAATGGTAGTCATAAAACGTTTGTATTGTATTGTTCATTGGTTCGTTGCGATGGCGTAAACAACTCTGCAACTCTTGTACCAACATTTTTGTAGACTTTCTGAGTTTGTTGTTCCAGCTTGTGCACGAATTTCACCCGTCAGGAACTCATTTTTCAGATTATTCCGACACCACATGAACACACCAATATTCCCGAGTAATTTAAAACTTTCCCGTTTTGAAATAAACTGTACTATCACTTGTTTGTTTAGATGTGATTTGTTACTTTAGCCATTTTATGAACATGTTTTATGAACTTATTTTTATACCATGGCTTTTGTAGCCCAAGTGTTTTGCAACACATTGACAGTTTAATAAAGATGTGAAAAAAAATATCTTGGGACGGCGTATAAATAAAACGACCACACGTGGCTCCGTGTGCGTTTCTGAAACTCCAATTCAACCATTAAAGCTGCAATGAAAGTATCACATGTTACTGCAGTGACTCATAATCACTGCACTTTGATCTCGATAAACAGGAAAAAGTTTGGCCCAAAACTCTTAGAAGAATATCCCCGCGAATGGAAAATGTATTTTATAATATGCAGTACTTGTTAAAACTCTCCTGCAGCGCCTCAGTCTTTTGCCAAATTATGTTTTTCTGAAGACATTTTCATAAGGACGAGCTCTATAAGGCAGCTGTGTGTGAAGGAATCTTTCCCCCAGTCAGGTTTGCCGTGGCCCTGTTTTAGGGGTTAAAGCCGGGAGAACCCCCTTGTAGCTGGGGGAGATGAAATGTTGCGTCAATGTAAATGGAAGTGTGTGTGTGTGTGTGTGTGTGTGTGTGTGTGTGTGAGGATCTGGGAGCCCTTTATCACCTTCCCGAGCTGTTGAGCAAAAATAATGCCCCCTCTGTTTTCCTCATTACCGATGCAGCGAGCGAGTCTGAGGGGATATCCTGTTGGCGAAGCACACGCATTCATCCTGCCTGCGGCGGTTTTGGTGACACAAGATTTACAAAATGTTCCACCCGCCTCCACTTACCTCTTCACAATCCTCTATATGTGGAGTAATGGGCCTTAGATCCTCTGTTATTTCAGAAAACAGAGGATTCTCTAAACGGTGCCAACTCGAGGAGAGTTAACGCCGGCACCGGCAGCAAGCGGTGCTGTTCTCACTTGCTCTGACAGCCAGGGTTTTAGGTACTCACCGCACTTCCAACACGTTTCTGGATTTAATTAAAACTTATTTATGACCCCTTGTATAATATATGTACTTTATGTGTTTCGCGTGTTCATTTCAATGTAGATTAAATGCTCTTTTTATGGTAGCAAAACTTCTTCATTCTCATGAAAAGAGTGTTTATGAAGGGTTTTGTTCTTTTGCCCTTAAAGTTATGTCATGTTAAAAAAAGACACAGTAGCCTTGAAGTGAGGTGAACGACCCGCTCACTTCAGTGTGAAGGGCAGGTTTAGAAAGCAGATTACTCAATATCCAACTCAATGACTTAAGCAAAGTCTTAAAACCGCAGTGAAACAATTCTGTGGGCTGGGTAAGGAGGAACCATTAAGTAGTCGGAGTAATTCAAAACATCCAGTGACCATAATGCACCATGCGGTTTCTGATTTCTGGAAAAGTGAAGTACTTAAAAACAATCGGATTTGAAAAAATGTCATCCTCCTCCTTCATTCCTTCCTTGCCTGTGGCAATGATCTCCACCGTGGGACGAGAGTACCCAGATAAACGCAGAGTGAAATTTCTCCTCTCTTTTTTTCTCCTCCAGTGAAATATGGAGCGGTATCCTGCTATCACAGCTTGACCCTTTTGTCTGACCCAAACCACGCTCGCGGTGAAGCTCCTGTCATACCAGCGAAAAGGCAACGACATTAACATCAGAAACCAGAGGAAGCCCGGTTGCAGGCCACCCAGGTTTTCCAGGGGTCTGGAGAGCCAGGGAAAGTATATCTTGGACAAGTCGCCCGGACTACCCTCGCGTTTCCTATTATTAATTTTACGCAGGCGACCTACCCTGTTCTATAAATCATACCTGTGGTTTAGGAAGGGCCGAGGAGTCTCGTCCTTCTCGTGTTCCCTCCTAATACGCGATGAGTTCTGCTCATTGTCTCCCCGTCTCCCTGCTTATCTACCCCGGTTATCCAGGAGATTACCCCTGTCACTTACAACCCAACAGACATGATGTATTCCTGAAATGCTACTGAGAATCCGACATGTGACATTTGGGCTCAAATGTAAAGAAGAACCAGTCCTGACAAGTGGAAAGTGCCATTTCCATCCTGCAGTGTGATTTTGTTTTTGGCATGTTTGTGTTATTGCAACATCAGAGCTACTTAAGAGAGGAAGCTGCGGTGAGAACTGGCAACTCATTTCACCCCTTCACCCTTCAACTTAAGCAGAGGAGGCACACGGGGTATTACCCTCTCAAGTCAATGTAACGCAGACACTCACGGTTTAGGAGCGAGGTCAGGGAGGCTGTTCCAGGTTTCGGTTCACCAGCTCCGACATTAACGCAGCAGATATTCTTATTTTTGACAGGACTACTCATAAAAAAACTTAAGAAAACACAACATATTTCAGTATTTTTTGTTTTTTTATCCCTTGGTCTGCCTGATTCATGGAGCTTGGAGGGATTTCAAGGCCGTGAGGGATATTTTTGCCCTTTTCAGTTCAGGACTCCAGTCAGCCACACAATATATGAGCCTGTCAGTGTAAAAATAAAGTTGATTGAGATAGATATTTGATGCACAAATTAAAGTGTAGTGGTCAGCTATCAAATCGATATACAGTATGTTTTAAACCAGTAAAAACCCGGCTCCCTTCCAAACATTTCGAGCTGTCCTGTCTCAAAATAGAGACTCGTACTCGAAGCTTGGCCAACGAGCGACTGATCCGCTGTCAGAGCGGAATGAATCTACATGTAAGGCGTCTCTGAGCCATCCGCCATTTTCAGAAACATGTCGAGCAGAAACCACACAGGGACTATCAGGTACATCTTCTGTTTAATACAGTAAGCCCATTCATTCCTCTTTTTGTTATTGTATGCGCCTTAATCCCATTTCTGCAAAAATTAGATCTTTATCTCCCCGGTGTGCTCCGTCCCGCCGCACACAGGGAGGGAGAAGAAACTGCCTGTGAAACCTCAAGCGATTGCCGTAGTCATTCATTTGGAGAAAAAAAAACTAAACGTTTTTCTGGCACGCTCGCCGTGAGGATGTGGCGGCTCCCAGCGTGACGCAGTTACTGAGCTGGAGTCTGTCAGAAGTGAGGGAAGGTAAAGAGGTGTGGAGTCGTGAGGGATCATGGGGTGGGGGGGGATGTGTTGTGGAGAGAAATAACAAATCAAAGGGAAAGTAGTTTGAAGAAAACAATGCAGATAGATAGATAGATAGATAGATAGATAGATAGATAGATAGATAGGTAGGTAGGTAGATAGATAGATAGATAGATAGATAGATAGATAGATAGATAGATAGATAGGTAGGTAGGTAGGTAGGTAGGTAGATAGATAGATAGATAGATAGATAGATAGATAGATAGGTAGGTAGGTAGGTAGGTAGGTAGGTAGATAGATAGATAGATAGATAGATAGATAGATAGATAGATAGATAGATAGATAGATAGATAGATAGATAGATAGAAAGATAGATAGATAGATAGAAAGGTAGGTAGGTAGGTAGGTAGATAGATAGATAGATAGATAGATAGATAGATAGATAGATAGGGAGCTTTTTTTCATCATTGCAACTTGTAATTCCTTGATTTTTAAAAATATTTGAATATTATCAAATATTTTTTAAATACAGTGTTTGTGTAAATACAATAACAAACTCAAATAGGGTTTTCAGTTAAAGGGGTGTTAGGAATTTCTTGTTTTTTAAACGTCCCCTCAGAGCCACACACAACAATATACAACCAATATGTGAAATGTGTAAAATCCATGCCTCAGACGGTGGAACTCCCTTCTTGACCATTTCACATCCAAAGTTCATCCTCACATTCCTCCCCCCCCCCCCGGCTAATAGTTTACCTTGTTTACAAGATTATCTGCCGGCGGCTAACAGTTAACTTAATGTATGAATCAGACCAGGTGGACAAGTAGGAATAAATCTGGCCCGTCTGCGATTATCGTCATCACATACTTCAGGGGCTGTTAAAACAAACGGAGCGCTGATGTCAGGCGTCCACGTCGGCCCCAGCTGAGGAGAAGCAGTCTGCACACTCTCGGCTGATGGCTCCAGACAAGCACCTTGATGGCTGTAATTACTGTCATGTTCCAAAAGAGATGAGAGATACCAGAGGCCCAAATAAAACCTAAAACGTTTTTGATATGATGGATTCCTCCGGCTTTGTTTAAACATTCCTTCAGCTGTCTGTCCGTGGCCTCGAGGGGACGAGGAGACTCGAGCGCTACAGTCGCTCCGCTCGGCCTCTTCGCCGAACACAAGCTTTACGGCGTTTGAAAACAACGAGGACGCTCGGATGCAAAGTTTGCACGCGGCTGCGATCTCCGGCCTGTTTGCTCTACGGCTGAGTACGCAGACTGGTTTCAGTAAATGTCTGCCGCGGCGTGTTTACATTCTGCCTAATGCACTCCGATGACACCGAATCTAAACACATTCACACAGCGTCTCTGCGCTGCACAGCTTTACTGGCACATTCCGAGCCGGGTCCATCTTTATGAGTCCAGCTGTCTTACGGCTGAAGTTTCTCACCGCTTAGCATTTAAGGCTAAGCAGTCGCTCGCTAAGTCAACAAAGATTTGACTTATGTCGAGTTCTAAAAAGGAGGAATTTTTATTGTTTGAGCAACTTGTAGCGCTTGAGTCTGGAGGAGGAAGTGTGCAGATGATTCGGTTTTTTACATCTATGTGAGAGATGCATCACCAAAACATAAAAACAACTTCTAGCACCACATTTGATTTCACTAGAGCTGGATTTTTATTTGGATCTGCACAAAATGAAATGGTCTTTTTACATATAGTGCTTTCATACTTTAGCTTCGGGGATCAAACCAACCGCCTTCTGGTTTGTGGATGACACTGTTTCTTGTGACACCAAACCGCCACACATACACTCATAAATATACATGTTTTTTCAGTAATATTTCTCTAAGAAATTTCCCTTTAAAGAAGGTGCAAACAAATTCTCGGATCCGCACCGAAATGGCAATCCAGTATTTTTTGTGTAATCTTGTTTACAATCAAACCAACAACCAAACCAAATGGATGATGAATATCCCCTAATCGGCTTTGTTTGCATCATTTAGGAAGACGATCCATCTACTGGACCGCTGGATGTTAAGTACCTTGCTCGAGGGCACCCTGACGGTCGCACTGCAGCCGGGACAAAGCCACAGTCATTTACTCTCCCTGCCAGATTCTCTGATCCAGTCCAGAGCTCTGAACTGGCAACTTTCCAGTTTCCTCCAGCCTGATATACAGTAGCATGGACACAATTTATGCTTGTTTTTGCTCCACGGTTGATTCATGAGGATCAGATTATCTCCAGAAGTTGCATTTATCGACTGAGCCGCAAAAGGATCGCAAACACTCCGTCCTGTGCAGATGCGGAAAAGTGGGTTTGATTCATTTCGGCATTAATTCTGGTGACAGTTATGATTTAATCAGCTCGTCAGCCACCAGCCTCCACTCTGCAAAACAAGATAAAACATTATTTTATTCGTCAAAATAAAACAGAGCTTTAATAATGATTGAAAAATCCCAAAGATAAAAAAATAAGAGTTGGAAACTTTTGCTCAGATCCCATGATGAGAGGTTTTCATAAAAAAAAAAAAGACTGGCAGAAATGAAAACCATCATGCAAAAATAATTTAATTCAGGTGATAAATGTTGCCCTGCTGGTTATAGTGGGACTAAAAAACACAGCCAAGCAGCACTTGGCTCTGTTTCTCTAAAATGTTCCATGAGTGTTGAACTGTGCTCCAGTTTCACGCTTGTTTGACAATGTTGTCACTCTTTTTCCTCTTAAATATGAAACACTAAACACACGTGTACAAATTATAGCATCTTAACAGCCATTAAACCAAAAGACAAATTATTTTTCGGCATAAAAAAAAAAGAGCTGAGTGATTTGCAGCGCTCGTTAGTTGGGCGTTACTCTATTAGGTTTCTGGGTATTACGTCTAATGATGTCAACCTTTCCCTCATGTGAGTGTGACTGTGCTCCAGCCCGTATTCATTCAAAGGGAAATGGTGCAGCTAAATCACCTATAAACTCTTTATAATGCTCCAATAAAACACAAGAGTCAGATTGAAAAAAAGTCACCTCTGGAGAGAGAAATGTGCATAACATCAACAATCTGCTGTGAAATGTGAAATGAAGAAAGTGACCTCCAGTCCCGCGGCTCTCGCCCGGCTCCCATTCATCAGCGCCTCGTCTCCACTAAAAGCAGGCTTCACAGCCGGTTGGCGCTCACTCGCTAAAATATGTTCTGCTGGATGGACATAAGTGTCGATGAGGTGGTATTTCTCAGGCCTCTTGTCTTTCCGTTATCACAGGATGTGGAGCTGAGGAAAGGGAGAGAGCAGAGTGGGGAGGACTGGAGCCCTAAAGCATGATTTACTTGACCTCGCAGAGCTGGAACTCACGGCCAGAACCTCATTAATTCCCAGGGTCATTCTGTTCGGACATAAATTGGCAAAAAAAAAAGAAAAAAGGAACGCGTGGATGACTTCCAGACATACACCAAGAATTATGAAATCTCTGGCCTCACCCCGCCCTCCCGGCCTCTCCTCACTACCCACTCCAAAACCAAAGCATTTCCAAATCACCCGACGTAAATCACGCAGGTCTGCTCGGAGGAGTCGCCTAATCCTGATTGGAGGGAGGGAGGCAGATGGAACGTTTTGTGCTTATTAGGCAGCAAATATGGCGTTTGTTTTATGTGATTATCCACTGTGAATGATTTTTCACTCCCATCCATTCTGGAGCCTTGGCCTGTCTTTTGTTTGGGAAAAAGGAGCTGGAAGAACAGCAGGGTTGAGAGGGAAGCCCAATAAATTACACTAATGCACACATTTAAAGGGGTTCATATTCCCTCTGGCCTGTTATCAAGACTACTCCAGTGAGAATGTAAACTACCTCTCTCTGCCCCCCTCCCCAGGCTCAATATTTAATGTTATCATCCTTTAAAACAACTCCACTGTTTATGTTATCACAAATAAAGGGCAGATCATTTCAACTTTTCTCACTATTTCATATTGGCTCCAGATTAGTCAGGCGAATAGTTCTCTAATGGTGCTGCAGGCCTCATTAATTCAAGGAGATAGACCCGGCATTGTATAAACAGAGTGAAGTCAGGGCTGGTGAATCACACCTTCAGTTTATAGAGTCCGACAGAGGGGGAGGACGCCGCGTTGAGCCCACACAAGGAAAGCCCTGGAAAGGAAAACAAGCGTAATCCCGCCTGATAAAAGCAGGATTGTTTCAACGTTTATTTGGACACACAGTGCCTGGCCGGGGTTAGATCCTAATGAGACAGCGGCCTGTCCGGCGTGGATTCATCACCGCTGCATCGGGGTTATCACCCTCCGCCGTGCTCCACTACTTTTAATCAGGCTCCTCTCTGGTCACTCCCTATCAGCAGCAGTCCATCCCTGGAGCCGTCAGCATCCATCAGGAGCTGCAGACAGACAGGGGGGTGGGTTGGGGTTGGGGGGGGCGCGGCTGAGGAGTGCATTAGTAAATTATTGCCTAGTGGTTGAGCTTTAGTGTCTGTCATGTCGCGGAGTTGAAAGTGAAGGGAACGCACACATAAATGCGCATGTGTGCGTGCACTTGCATACTTGGGACATGTATTTATGGGAGCGCAGATAGAGATGAGACTTTGTTACAGAGAAGCCAGACTGATGCAAGAGGGAGATCAGTGCGGTGGAACCCTGCAGAGCTGAAAGCCAGGAACACATGAACACAACACCTGTAAAATATAATACAACACAGAACAAAATCCTCTGATGCTTGTTGAATAAATACACACAGCCTGTTCTAAACACTGGCTGCTTGGAAAGGGGTTGTCCACTCGACCTGTGGTGATCGAGCTTTATTTCTGAAACTGTAAAAGCGACATCTGATCAATTGGATTCAGTTTTTATATATCGATTTTTATTGTCAATATTTGTCAGTTATCAAAACAGAATATGCTTTATTACTGTTCACATGTGTGGTTAACAAGTTTGAATGATCTCCTCTTTCCTACGTCTGAAGCAATCGACACAATCTTCAACCCCAATGTCACAACTTTTCTAAATAAATGTTGTGTAATGAGGCTCGAAGCGACAAAATGAACATGTGCTTTTTAACGTGGTAGACCAACTGCTAAAGAGGATGATGTTGTTTCCTTGATGCGGATCTGCACCTTTGACTCGGTCAGTGTAAGTCGTGAAATAATCAAATTAGATTATCAAAATGGTCTGGGAGCGATTCTGGCCTTTTGTTTGATCCAGTGACTGAGCGCTGCTGTGATAGAAGAGCACACGTCTGCAGACCGAACGAATACTTGCCTGTTTATTCAAAATGTGATTAACGTTGAACGTGTCACGTGTCAAAATCACACAACACTGCACTTCCTAAGGGCCGTTATGACTACACAGGCTAAGTGTGATGTCAATAACACGAACAGTTCTCAGACAGACAAGCAGAAGTTCCCAGAATTAGCAGATAGATATATGTGGTTAACACAGATCTGGGCCGTGCTAGTTTGAACTCAAAGTCAGTGACGACAGTTGACTATTTGTCAACTTGACCACTCAGACAAACTTATCTTCTGCACTCACACGGTCACGGTGTGTTTGTGTGTGTGTGTGTGTGTGGGTGGGTGTTCTGTCTGATCAGTTTAACTTTAAAAGTGATTTAGTGGTGTTAGTTTTACTCACCAGCGCGACGTGACCTGCTCCCACCTCATCAACGCGCCCCCACAACCCCAGACAAGCACATTAAAGTCACAACAGCTTTCTGTCTTGCTTCGTCACGATGACACGACGCGACTGTGCAGCCTCACGGCAATCTTCGGCCTGAGAGAATAAATAAAGATACTTTCCTCTCTTCTACCTCCCGTTAAGTAAAATACACAAAGCTCCGACGCTGAGCGGGGCCTTAAATCACCCATTGTTGATGTTTAGACCAGTTAAGTCAATAATCTGAAACGTGTCACGGTGGTAAGTGATATTACAGGGAGACGTTTCTCTCTGGCGGTGTGAGCATGCAGGCTTATTGCAAAACCATCAGCCGGACCATGTGTTTGGAGTAACTGGCCCCAGGGGTGGGGTGGGGGGGGGGGGGATTGGAGAAAGAGCCCTGGAAGTAAAAGAACAATGTGGTAAATTACATTTTCTTCATAGCAATTAAACGTATCTGACATTTTAAGGTCGCAGAAAGATAATGTCAGTGCTACCGAGTGTTTGTGGAAGCAGCGTGAGAAACTCAATGAGAACTGCTGGCTCAAGAGAATGATGACACTTTGGTCAAGTACACAATAGAGGTTGATAAGGCAGTAAAGGGAAGTCTTCACAAATACACTGCACTGTCTGACCGCAGCAGCAATGTGATCAGTGTGAGATACTGTACTGCTTATCCGCAAATGCATCATCATTGCAGTAGCTTTATTGGCGATGAAGAAGAGCAGGGGGAGGAGCCAGGCTCCATCCAAACAGCCTCGTGAAGCCAGGGTCAGTCACATGACCTGCTGCTTGTAGAGCCAGACTGTGCTGGTTCATCCTCCTTCCTGTCAAATATTCATATTCACGTCAAACATATTGTTTCCCACAATTCCAGCTGCAGCTTCAAACCTTCTTACACCTGTCTTTAAATTTTCTAAATTTAATGTTTAACTAGAATCGCACCGTCATCTGCCAAAGCCCAACGGTCTCCTGAGGCTTCAACAAATGGCTCACAGAGATATCAGTTTCCTAAATATGGCTGATTCTTTTCTTCAAGATCAAAACTTTCCAATAGTCTTTGTATAATCCTGTTGGAAAACAATAAAACAAACAAACATACAAACAAATAAACAAACAAACAGGGAAACAAACAAACAATCCGATGGACAGGGGCAAAAAAAATATTTTCTTGGAGGACATAATAATGCTTATTTGTTTCAACATAGTCTACATCAGTGAAATATAGTATATATAAATATAAAAGGGAATTAAAATTTTCTATTTAATCATCCAATACATATGATACCTTACATCATACATTTCAGGTATTTTTGACTGACCAATAAATTGTTGAACCCCTTTGTCAACTGTCAGAAAAATGCAGCAGTATTGATCATCTTTTTATTTTGTGACAGATTTTTAACCAACTATATCTCTGCTAGTTTTATTAATATTTTATTTTCTGGTAAATTTGAGAGTTTTTATGCGCTTAAAGCCTAAATAATTTAGACATTTAAACGAATAGCAGATCAATCATAACGAGAAACAAGTTTCAGTTACTGCAAATACACACAAGCGTGTGAAATGACTAATTTAAATCATCCACCAGTTGGATAGCTTGAGATGACCTAGACACGCATGCTCCTTTGACTAATGGGAGACGCACAAATAAACCTGTTTCAGCTTGAGAGGACATAGCCTCTCTCCTATATTCCCCAGCACCATCCCATATAGACGGTAATTACAGGCTGTGTAGCATGTGTCTGGATCCGTGGTGCGGGCGGCCTGCGCTTCTGGCTGCCGAGGAGCTCTGCGTCCCATCACGGCCGTAATGGAAGCCAGATGTCTCCATCGTGTCTGTTTAAGGCTCATAATCAATAGCTATGACTTTCTCTCCTCTCCGACAGCTTGTTATGAGGGGATCTGTGAAGGAATGGCGTGTCTGTGCTGGAAGTGTGTCACGAGTGAGATTAACTAATTGGATTCCCCACATGAGCTTTTGTTTGGAGGAGCGCGGGGGGGGGTGACGGGACGATGTGTCCGGGTGCGAGGGAAGAGGGGAAGTGATCCCCTCCCTGGAGCCTCAGCAAGCCACACAACACTGCAGGCCTGTTCCTCCACGCTGGGGCTCCAAGAGTGATGGAGGGAAGGGGATTCCCATGCAAAAAAAAAAAAAAAGAGGAAAAATCCATCCAAATAAATAACAGTGAAGGGGCACTTGAAGTAATGTAGTGCATCTCCACTTCCTGTGGCTGTTTCCTGCAGGATCACTTTATATCTCAATCCGCGAGCTGGTGTCGGGGGAAGCATTATGAAGTCGATGACTCCAGGGGAAGGTGGGGGGTTTGAAGGGGGGAGGGGGACCGCAGGAAGAGGCAGAGGTGTGGTGATTGGAGTGCGCAGGTCGTGACCTCCAACTTGTAATGATCACCTGATGGATGCTGGGAGCCCGAGGTCGACTGCGTGTCAGCGGACAACAGGGAAGTAGGGTCACGGCCGCATTGATGTTTTCCACCACTGTGCTGTGGTAAACACTGAAAGGTCCAGTGTGTACGATTTAGGGATCCACTGGCACAAGATGAATGTAAAATAATCCTAGTGTGTTTCATCTAAATTGTACAAATTGTTGTTTTCTTTACCCTAGAATGGGCCCTTTATATTTATATCTGGAGCGGATCCTCTCAACAGAGGCTGCCATGTTTGTTACAGTAGCCCAAACTGGACAAACTAAACACCTTTGAGTTTTTATGACAACTGAAGCTACCACAGGTTCTCTTTCGTGTTTGGAAGGGAAGGGTGAGGTGAGGGGTATTCACCTGCAACATGCAACTTCACCACTAGATGTCACTAAATTCTACACACTGAACCTTTAAAACCAAACTTAACTGCAATAAAACTCACCAATTTCTCAAGGGAATAATATTGATGGATCTTGATGAATAAAAAAGTTTATTTGGGTGATCAATAAACATGAGTGTGTGATATTTGGTGAAGCATAGTTGAATTTAAGGGGACTGTGGTTCAAACTGAATTAATATCCAAGTTGTAATAAACTGGAATCGTCATTTATATTTACTTAAAACAATTGCAGATCACTGACAAGTTTTGGATGATTTCCACTCAATTGCAAGAACTTGGTATTATAGGTTCAGTTGAGTGCAGCCTAACTCAACCAGACGACTACATCTGTCCAGATCTGAGCACAAACTGATATCTAAACACTCCTCATATAGAGCCAGCAGCTCCGTTCCTGATGAGGACCACTGGGAGGGGAGCAGCCGATCTGGGGTTGAGGCCTCTGTCCATCCGGAGTGGGAATGACTCCATCTCTCCCTGATAAAGGCAGCGAGCTCTGGCGACGCTCAGTTAAGTTTTATAGTCAGATATGCACAGACGATTGGGCCAGCTGTGCAGTGTCATATATTCCTAAACAAACCCTGCAGGAACCGAACTCTGACCCCCTGCACATATGGGTTACACGGCTCGCACTTGTTCGTGCACTTAAATGCGTACAAACATTATGCGCACATGCACACGCTTGCAGAACAAGACAGTCACAGGGAGCTCTGCAGGAAAGTTTAGACTACGTGACCCTTGTTAAACCGGGATAAATCACATTCTCCGTTAAAGAGCATTAAAGCTGCAGTCTTAGAAAGGGCTTTCCTGTAACCGCACACATGCAAATAGGGACATTAATTACGATCTGCCACCCGCATCTGAATCTGCTGTCTGCTGTGTCAGTTAAAGGGAAGTGGGAACAAAGGATGTGAAACCGAGCCGCACTTTCTATAAATCACCTGTTGACTCTCACTTGCACAGCTCCCCTCCGGTTGCTGTGGCGATGAGCACACGGCACTTTTCTCGACGCAAACTGTTTCGAGAAAAGTTACACCCCCCCCCCCCCCCCCTCTCTCTCAGCCACAGATCTGTTTATTTTGGAACAAGAGCAAGACAAACCCAAGTGACGTCTTATTTATTTTCCCGCTCTCGCCCTCTCCTCCCCTCGACAAGCCGGAGTCGTGAAGAAGAATTCCTCGCTGATCCATCAGGATCAGTGCAAAGTGTGTGTTCTCCGGAGCGTTGACACCACACACACACACACACACACCCACACACACACACGGATATAATGAAGTGTGACCAGGTCTGATGCTACAACACAGGGACATAATGAGAGGCACTATCAGATAAAGGGCTGTGAGCGATGGGCTGAGTGACAAGCTTGATTGTGGTTTGTACCTGAGGTGGTCTGATTGTTGTCTCATGACTGTCTTTTAAAAGTATGTATGTTTCTGTCAGCATGTTAAGGTCGCTGCTCTTTACCCTCATTTCTTGTTCAAGTCATTTACATTGTTTTCTGCAGAACTTCAATATCACTTCTCGGAAAAGTTGCACAGGTCACACAAAAACATGTGGTGCACTCGTCAACATTTTTCTCTCTTAATGATTAAATCTGATTTGATAAAGCCAGAATACGTGTTTCGATGACTTGACATTAACTGAATGAAGAGGCAAAAAACCTTGTTAAGTCATTTAGCCGACGTGCAGTTCATCTTGTTATTCAGTGAGTGGTGTTTCGCTTTAGCTGTTCTCCATAAAACGGCATCTGCGAGCCTCGATAAGCAGCGTAAAGGGGAAATGAGGAAACCTCAGGCTAAACTCAGCAGACTCACCATTTATCTTCAGAGAGGCCGGTGCAGGTGACCCCAGCTGCATTGTGGGTCAGGTTCCACAGGGACCGTGCCACAGTGTGTGTCGTGCACTGAAAAACAATAAAAACATCACACACGAATTTAGTCCACTAATACATTTTATATTACCTATATGTATATAACAAATCAATGACAATGCAAAAATAAAAAGAGCATCCTGTGTATTGTAGTAACCTTAATGCATATAAACACACAATACTGTTTGTTTTCAGTATCGTGTATTAATTTTATGAATACACAAATACACAAAATACACAAATATGCTCTACAGTATATTTATCTTATTATTTTTTGTCCGTAACTACTTTATTAATGCAAATACTCAGCTTCCTGCAAACGCTTTCCACTCAATTATACCCGTAACTACGTGTGAATCAGGAATCTATTATTACCTGATGCCACAGCTCCCCTCGGCTTTACAGAGCTTCACAGTGACTTTCAGTTCATTGTTTAGAAATCTGCCCCGACAACTTTACTGTTTTGCTTCACTCTGCTTGCTCTCATGGTGTCATTTCAAGCAGCAGGCAGCTGTGTCCAAAAGAAAAAGCTCTAAAAGTCCTCTGTATGTCTCTGGCACGACACCCAACAGATGACAGACACGGTTCAGTGAGTAGCTGGTGATTTTAGCAGCTAAAGAGCCTGATGTTCCCCTCAGGAGTTGGTGGAGGCCAAAAAATGAGCAAAAATAAAGTAAAGAATTGATTTGATTTACAGAAACGGGACTTATGTTGTTCTGTAAGTTGACCTATTAGTTCACAGTGTTACACCATTGACTGTAAATCGGCTTGTTTTTTGCTGTTTTTTTAATTAAAATTTTCAAAATAATTGTTTATGTTAAGTTAAATTTCAATGCAGTGGGTAGGCTTAAGATGAATCAGCTTCAACAACACTGACTTTTAATAGGGCCCATGTTGCCTGTTCTTGCACAACATGTTGGTGAATGGGAACAATCTCCTGTGAGAAGTTACATAGTGATACTCAGGCCAGCAAGTTCAAGATCAAACTGCAGATAAGTTTAAAAGACGGTTTTCGCCTCTGATATTCAGCGAGGTAACTTCAGGTACCCCAACTGGAGTTTGGTGTGTTTGTTTTAGTGGCAAGAAACTGGGTATCCTGAGGTTTCAGTAAACTCCAGTCAAGTGACTATGATTTCTGTACATGAAAACCACTTAACCACTCGGAATCGCAGCCCAACAAAATTAATTAGCACTTGCGGCTGTATAGTCCGCTGTTGCTCAGTAAAAGTCACATAGTTCTGCTTTAAATGATCTTTACAATGTATTTTTTGAGAACAGGCCCATGTGAAGTGACCCGACTTTGAAAATTGTACATAAACCATGAAATGTAACCTCATAACATGATATTCTCATTGCTGAGAGAGGAAAACAATTTCACGCTGCTGAACGCCAGCTCTGAGGTTGAATGTGCGAGCATCTCTCTCATTTGCACACACACAACATCAACTCCATATGATGGCCGGACCCAGCGTACGCTTGGTTTGAAAAGCCGCAGGCAGTTCACCCTGATTTCAGAGAGCAGAGTGAAAATTTGCTACTGATGACAGATCATGTGAAATGAAAGTACTTTTTTACATCCTCCCATTTGTGTTTGCATCTCAGCGGGCAGCCAGAGCGCGGCCATAATCCCCCTCCCAGTGTGGACATCACTCAGTGAATTCAGCCTCTATGGAAAAGGGCAGGCGGTCGGACCGCTGCCATTTCACGGCCTTAATTAATACCAAACCTCTGCACCCTTCACAAATTACAGCGTGTACCGCACAGCGCTGGCGCAAGACAACAGTCTGCAGTCTGCAATAAAACGGTTGCTTCACGGCCACATTAAAACGCAGAGCGGTAGGTCAGAGGACTTCTAGCTTATAACTGATTACTGTTGGCCATCAGCTCTCAGTGTGCAGGCTGTATATTATTTGAGAAGGGTGGTGAAAGAGAGCTCATGCAGCGCTGTCCAGGTGGCAGATTCTCAGAGGGATCCTCCACAGTGAGAGCCAACCAAGGACAACCAGCGGAGCGTTTGAGTTTGGAGGGGGAAGGGAGGAACTGGCCACCCCACAGTGCCCAGCAGGCTGCGGTCTGCAGCCAGTGCAGCAGTAGGTAACTCTGGAGCCAAGGTGGAGTGAGAAAGGAAGGGAGGAAACTCAGAGAGAAACCATGAAAAATGTGGAGCATGAAAATGTCTCCCTTGGTTTATGGCAGCGCTGCCTGGCTTCCAAGAGAAACACATCTTTAAATTTAACTTGAGATGATTCCCCCCCCCCCCTCCTCCTCCTCCTCCTCCTTCTCCTTCTTCTTCTTCCACTTCCAACTGCTGGCAAGGGCCTGGTCTTGAAAGCAAGGCCAAGATGCTTGGAAACTGCGACCATGTTAAAAAAGCACTCAATAATGTGGCTTTTTGGAAATGTGGCGACAGCTTCTGTGTGAGCGGCTCAGCTTTCAGTGTTGGTGAACATGTTTGGTACGTGTGCAGCTGCAGAACAGTCCGCTCTATAAAAATCTCAGGATTTACACGGCGATGGTATATTTACTGAAGGTAAATCTGAAGTGGAGGGGGAATAACGCTGAAACAGTTCATTCAGTTACGTATTCCGCAGATTCTTCTGGGGATATTTCAATTTCGCACACAGTCCATTAAACATGAACTCTCTGAAGGCACTTTGGACAACGTGCATTTCACTCGTTCCTCGTTGTAACTTCAGACCAACTCTTTTCTAATTCTGCTCGGGGAGAAACATAACAACTGCATTTGGCATAAAAGCCCATAAATAAAAGACCTGATACGGGTTATTTCAGTGAATTGGATTAAAATGACGGGGCGGCTGGAAACACTTTGGCCTCCTATCAAATTGAAGGTTTGTACCATGTAATAATATTTTGCTAGTCTCAGGAGGAAGTCATCTCTCATGCCGATGATTCAGAGCTCATTTGAGGAAAGAGCAGCCCAGCCAATCTCATAAATCAGCGTTTGATGGAACAAACATACCTCAGAGGGAAACAGAGCATCGACAACCACTCCTGTGCTTACAACGACTGAATAAAATGCCCCAGCGATGATGAACACATCTTTTTGGGTGTGGAGCTGAACGCACGTTAGCCCTGAGCTAACACCTCGGAGTGCAGAATACCATTAAAAACATTAAGTTATATTAGAGGTTTAAATGCTGTAGGCGAATAAAGCCAGGGTATAATTTAGAAACACATTAAACCACAGTGTAAAGCAACTACTGTACAATTTTGAGATACTTGTTCTTTGCTCTAGTATTTTCAGTGTCTGCTAGTACTTTTATTGTGTTGCTTTTACAGCTGTAGATGTTTTGATTATTCCGATTTTTCGTAAACAACATTCAGACAGCTTCTAACATATGGTTGTTATCAGAAAAAATACTCAACAGTTCAAAATACACATTAAAAAATCCCTTGAGTCAATACATGTGATGCTAAACAAGTTCAGCTATTTAACACAAAACTAAATAAAATATGAAATTGCAACAAAACACTAAATCATTTTACTTTGAACTGCTAATGATGTGTTTCATTTGTTGTTTACATATTGTTTAACAAACACTTATGATCATCCTGTATAATGCCCATGTTGAACTGAATCATATCCATAGAAAATCTAACCAAGTTATTTTTTGAGTGTAGGTAAAATTAGCTGACAGGGTGCAACATAAAGAATAAGAAACAAAAATATAAGATATTACCGGAGCCATTCTGTCTGCAACTGTCACATGTTGCTCTTAATATGTGTTTTACTGGTGATATTGAGTATTTCTACACCGTCATATTGCCAACTTTGGCAAGTACATTTACTGAAGTGTTGTTCTAATTAGATATTGACTTTACTGTTTAAATCCACTTAATTTACCATTTTAGAGGAAAATATTGCAGTTATTAGTAGCGTAGCCAGTAAATTAGCAGATTAAATATTTTAAAGACACAACATTTTATAACTCATTTACGACTTTACAGCAGCAACATCAAAGAGCTTCTTAAGCATTTATAAATGGTAATCCAATAATTTGATATAAAGTAATATATATATCGAATGGGCAAAAAATAATTGTATGATGAGGAATATTTTTCCTCGAAACGACTCAATTAAACTCGAAAATATTTTTGAGATGATCCTTATCATGACAAAAAAGACTAAATAAGATAAACCATCTTCACACATTCTACATTTGTTTACCGCAGTTCCTCAAGCACTTGTTGAGTTATAGCGTAGCCTCCCCCCCCCCCCCCCCCCCCCCCCCCGCTGATGCATTAAGGCAACTGAGGAGAAATCTCCACCAGCCTATCAAGCTACTTCACAGATAATGCCTCAAAGCGCTGGAGACGTCACAGCTTTTAGTCCCGTTAATCCGTCAGCCGCCGCAGACAGAGAGCCCCTCCCCTGCTCTCACAGAGCCCATTTGTTTTACACAGTTACTTTTTCAAAGTGTTAAATATTGGCGAAATCTGCGAGGCTGGTTTGTTTTATGGGTTACCCCGTCCCGGGTTGCCAAGGGGGACATATAGGACAGCTTTTAATGGAGGCGGAAAGCCTGACATTAAATACCGGCCAGATGGACTTTCTCCTATCCTGCTCATAAAAGTTCTTAGGACAGTTCACAAATCAAGGCCTCTCAGTATTATGTTAAGCGTTTGGATTGTTATTGTTATTGTACATTTGCAAATACTAATGTAATTTATCGCTTTTCGGGCATAATTCGAGACTCAACCCACCCAGACATTTAATATGTATAAGCATTTAACAGTTAATATTAAGTTGATGAAGTGCCTGGTGCTTTTACTGCCTTCCATGGAAACTGGCTTTCATAACTCTGACAGCGTTTTCATCCAGCGTGAATCAAGGAGTGGAGATTAAGACGGGTGCCATCTACTTCATAACCGGTTTTCACGGGCCCTCGGCTAGTTTACGAGAGGCAGCGCTGGTGTTTCGGGGGTAAAATATCTCCTGTGTGGAAAGGAAGCAGAAGGCAGCAGGTATACTGTAGAGTCAGGCCGGAGAGGGGAAAATGAAAAGTGAAATTCAAGATGCGAGGCTAAAACGGAAAAACGGCCGCTCTCTGGGGGTCAGTCCTCTTTCCGGAGTAGAGGAAAGTGGACCCCGTAGTAGAGAGCTTGCGGTGGTCCAGGTTTTTGGGTCAGTCACTATGATGTTGCTGTTAACATCACAACAAATACTAGAAGGGATTCCTGGCAGAGATGTAAAGATATCTGTGGAACTTATATCAGGAATAACATAATAACCGAGTTGTGTTTAGCAAAGTACTGTAACAAAATACATTATAAAGAAGTTCTATTTACAGGCACCTGATCATATCTGTACTCCACTATTGGCATATTATACTTTACTTTATCTACTCATCAGCACATTAATATATGATAAATATACATATTTATGTACACCATGTTATGATCCAGTTATCCAAAAACTATTATTCTATAACATTTAGCTTGGATGTGAATTTATCAATAATACTGATCCAAATAGATAATGATATTTAGCAGCACTAAAAGAAGAAGAGAGCTTTAACTTTCACCTTCTCTTTTGATGATAATACATTTATATACTGAAGTATTTTCAAACTGTGATGCTGGTAAATGATCTTCACACTTATTTTCTGCTGATCTGAAATTAAACTTGTTAAACTGCAGAGGGTGTCACCAGCAATGGAAGGAGTATTCAAATATCTAACTCGAGTAAAAGTAGTAATACAACAGTGTAAATAACCTCTGTTACAAGAAAAGGCCCTGAATGTAAAATGTCAAAGTTAAAGTCATCAGTGTGCCGAGTGGCCATTTTTGGAAATACAATTGTGTTTTATGTTATAGTTTATTAATAAATAATATATATCACATTTCTATATGTTATAAAAAGTAACCAGTAAGTTGATGAGTGTGGTCAGAGTAAGATATATGTCTCTGACATTAAGTGAAAAGGTATAATTAAGGGAAATTACTAGAGAGTTATTTAAAGTACATTAGGCTACTTGAGTATGTGAGCTTAGTTTCCACCATTTCCTGACACTGACACACAGAACTAAAACTAACTTTGACAAATAAAGGACTAAGAGATGGAAGTTTATTGAAACAGTATCACAGCATTTAGACCTAAGAATTAAATGTAGAAATTGTAATAATAAAAATGAAATTAAATAGAAGGTAAGTGTTTCAAACAAAGTAGAGACATAGATTTTATCTCACCACATAATAAACTCCCTCTTTGGTGTCTGGTTCACGATGAGATATTCACGCATTCTATATTTCTGCTGACAGGACCAGGTCTGCATACAGAGAACTTTTACTTACTTATGTACATAAAGTAACACTTTGAACGCAGGACTCTGAGTCTCTTCACAGTGCGGTGCCGCTGCTGTGACTTCAGTAAATGGCCCGCGTGTTTCAGAGAGAGCTGCTCTCAGCTTGTTTTCCATCAGGCTTATTTTTCCATCAACAAACCTCTTAATAGCCGAGGCAGGCGTGGTGTATAAAAGCTTAGAGTGACAGACTAACTCAAATATGATTCATCAAATTCTCTACAAGGTCATTGGAGCTCTTGAATAAACACATACAAACACATTAACATATATTACTGCACTCAGACTTATCTCGCACAATCTCTATGTTGTCCGCGCGCCGGAGGAATTTTCTGGAAACGTCAGTGATTTATTTTGCACCAAATATACTTTACACTGAGAAACAAGTCCGAACAGTTATAATGATTACGTGAGAATAAATATTGATATTTTTTAAAGTTTAAAAAAAAACTGTGCGAAATTTGGCCTTGAAGAAAAACCATGTGAGGGTTATTCCAGATTTATGGAGGACTTGTAAAATATAATTACTCTCACAGACACACACACATATAGAGCTAATGCAAAGGGAGGGAATGTGTCATGACATCACGTCATTAAACATCCTTAAGCAGCTTTTATTGTGCTGCACATGTGAGTTTGGTGTAAAGTGGATTCCTCCTATCTGGTCATCTCTGAGCCGACACCATTCACTGTACAGATAAGGCTGATTGAAAAATGACACTTTCAACACTGCAGCATCCTGATTCCCGTGTAAAACATAATCTCAGAAAAGAGAAAAGTGATGTGGAATATCAGAGCTTGGAAAAATGACCGGAGAGGGGGGGTTATGAGCAGCACTATAAACGGAGGAGATGTTGATTGTATCTTTGTCTGGATACATAAATTATACCCATCCGGGTCGTCTGTGCTATCTGGAGCCAGCAAATGTATACAGACTATAAACTACCCTCTTCATCCCCTCCTCCTCCTTCTTCTTCTTCTTCTTCTTCTTCTTCTTCTTCTTCTTCTTCTTCTTCTTCTTTGGACGACTTGTCTGTTGATCGTATTTACTTTGTCTTCAGTGATCAAAACAACAATGGGTTTAAGTTCACAGACAAAGATTAAACAAAGTAGGATTCAAACCAGAGTCCTGCAGGAGAATCCTGGGATTTATGAATCTGTAAATGATTTGTGTTTATTTGCCTTTGTGGATGAAACCAGTCGTTTTGGCTAGCGGCTGCTTTTATCCATTTGTTTTGTTTTATGGTCATATGCATCTTGATTTCCTATTTGGGTCTTTTTATTCCATTTTAAATGCAAAAATAGAATGAAAATAACCCATTTCAAATTAAATACAAAAATTAAAAGTGGATATTTTAAAACCTTGCTAATATTAAACCAGCTTAGCATCCTTGACAAAAGATTGACTCAATCATCATGAGTTAGCAACGTGCAAATTTAGAGAAGGCGTTATATCCAAGTGGCATAATTTTACATATTTGATTATAAACTTATAATTTGTTGATCTATAATTATAATTTGTTTTATTGATATCCTGACTTTGCTG
Organism: Pleuronectes platessa; assembly: GCF_947347685.1. NCBI lineage: Eukaryota > Metazoa > Chordata > Actinopteri > Pleuronectiformes > Pleuronectidae > Pleuronectes > Pleuronectes platessa. Next base: position 17,709,559 of record NC_070642.1, read on the forward strand.
TTTTAAATTAAATGTGTTAGGTGTCCTTGAGTGGTTTGAAAGGCGGCCGTAAATGAATTATTGTCTTTATGCCAACAAAAACAATTATAACAATTTATAGTAATGCTACTAAAATAACAATAATAATAATAACGATTTTCAAAGTAAGAAATATTTTATTTACAATATTTTCAGTGCAAATTATTATTAACAAAATAACACAATATACTGTATATTCAGACCAAAAACAAACAGGGTACATGAACACTGCCGATGTGAAGCTCTGAGATTTCATTAATAACGTGAAACAAAGTGGCTCATAACCTAAAAAGTAAAATTCACAACCGCACATTTTCTTTTCCTTCACATGAGGAGACAGAAATCTGATGGACCGAACCAATCTGTGGGTTTAGTCTCACAGAGAAAATAACATACAAAGAAGATAACATCTAATAAAAATGAACAATTGAATTTGGACTATTTTCCTCGTGTGTGGGTTAAAATAATGAGTCCCGTTAAATAACGATACAGGTTGACTCCTCTGGTTCACAAGATTTAAACGCACAGGCCTGGGTGTGTTTGTTTATGGCGCTGACTCCTCATGTGTTTTATCATCACTGACGTTCTTCTGTCGCAATAATAATAATAATAATAATAATAATAATAATCAAAACCCTTTATGTCTTTGTCCATCGCTTTAAAAACCTCCGGGCTTCATATTAGCACCTGAGAGGAGGCCGCTGTGTCTGTGGCCGTGGCCGCCGCCGGTGCGCTGCAGGCCGGCGCGCCCCCGCTGATGATCACGCTGGTTTTATGGAGCTCGGAAGCGTCCAAGTGTCCGTCGGAGTTCTCCTCCTCCGGGGCCTCGTCCGAGTCGCACTCGCTCCGGCCCTCGCCGCTCTCACACTCGGACTCCTCCGGCTCTTTGGGCTCCCTGCTGCCCGGCTCCGACGCGCCCTTCTCCGGCTTCTCGTCCTTCTCCTTGTCCTTCTGCGCCTGGGCCTCTTTGGAGTGTCTCCACTTCATCCGCCTGTTCTGGAACCACACCTTCACCTGCAGACGCACATCAGACACACAACCGTTTTGTTCTGTGCACATTCAGACAGCAATTCAGTGCCATTCAGCTGCAGGTCCATGCATTTAATTTCCAACAAATCCTGCTTTGTTTTCCAGTCAAATAAATGGGTCCTAGAATTAAAAAAAACCCTGGTCAGAATGCTTCTAAAACTTTCATTTGAATTATAAATATAAAAAAACTCTATATAAACTTCCACCAAAAGCAAAAGGTGACTATTATGTAAATATTTTGTATCTAACTTTTATTTATGAGATGTGAACCTCTTTTGCATGGAAAAAAAAACAGCAGCATAAACAGTGCAATACAATTTATTAAACACGTAAACACAACATCAAAGTGATTTAAGAATGAGTTTAATGGCTTAAATAAATTGCCTAACATGGTAATAATTAATAAAAAAATTATGGGAAGTTCAGTTCTCAGCTATGACGTTATTGGCGACACGTTTCCTGGTAAAATGAAGTGACAGTTTACAAGACGTAAACAAGAGCTGCTGGCTCATTGCTCAAGATGAGGGGGAGAGCTGACCCTTGCTTCTCAGACATCAGGTTGCACCATCCATGCATGGTGACATATGCCTTTAAAAGCCTCAGACAATAGCTCATATATCTTTTATTCGTTCTTATTCATTCTTAATTCTAGATTTAGATTTCTATCCTGGTTGAATCTATGAAATCGAGTGTCTGCTTTTTACAAATCATATCCTCTGTGTGTGTGTGTGTAGCTGCTGAGATGAGGCTGTAGATCCAAACACTGAGGTGAACTTTTCACTTAACATCCACTACTGTCACTTCACCCGTCAGGACTGTAGCTACACCATTAAGGACCCGGAGGTCATGGCCCCCTCCTCTATTTTCCTGGGTTTGTGTGAGTTTAAGCAGCCTGCGTGTGTCTGAGTTAAACCTGACCTACCACATGCAGAATTTAAGATTAACTGAAAATTATGTTTATTGATAAAAATACAGAGTTAGTAAATATGACAAAATTCGATATGATAAGGAAATCTGGGAAATTATGAGGAGTTAAGGAGGGGGGGTCATATAACCCCAGTAGGCCTGTTCCTAAAAAATCCTGGCTGCAGCCCTGTGGTTTTATTGTTTTATTGTTTATTTGGCCGAGTTCAAAACTGCAATCAACAATAAAACTCCATCAAAACCAAACAAATTCCAAAAATAGAGTTGTTTAAATTAGATGACTACACATTGCATAGAAATGTATTAGTTAATATAAATGTTCTGCTTTATTATGCAGCTCTTTCTTCAAGAAGAGCATATTTGACTGCCTCTCAAAACCATTTCTGTAGGTTAGATGTAGTTTATTTAAAAAATGTTTTATTATTGCAACATTTAATCCACAGGTAGGATCGAGGCCTACACCTATAACATCACAATCCACAGGAAGGAGTCAAGGTTTGTTCTCACCTGAGCGTCCGTGAGGCCGAGCATCGCAGCCAGCTGCTTTCTGTCCGGCTTGGTGACGTACTTCTGAATCTCAAACCTCTTCTCCAGTCCTTTCCTCTGCAGGTTCGAGAACACGGCCCTCGACCACGACCTCTTCCTCTTGTACGTCTGTGGCATTGTGTCTTTCGTGAGGACGGCGTAGGGACCTGTAGAGACGACACGAGGAGGACAGGAGGTCAAAACGTGCCGGTTCTAGAGAGCGGAGGTACATCATCTGCAGGTGCCCTCACACCTCCGACATGAGAGCATGTCTCCTGTCTGTTAACAGTCCTATACATGTGTGGACTACCTGGGAAGGTGTCCTGAAACTGATGCTGGCCTGAGTGTCTGCTGCTGCTGCTGCTGCCTAGTGAACTCATCATGGAGGACGCGTCGCTCATCCCGGGGTCTATGGAGGAGAAGTACTGGCTGGCCGGAGGCTGAACGGGGATGTGGATCCCTGACTGACGGTTCAAGCTAACGATGGACGTGAGATCTGTCACAGAGCGAGAGATGATGGGCTTCAGTCAGGAGACAGTTATCGCAGTGACACACAGGCACACTATCACTGACTCGGCTCTTCACTGGGGCTACTTGAGATGTGTAAGGAGATTGTGGGTTTTAACATCAGCCTGCAGGGTTTTTCTTGCTGGAGTGCTTTTGAGCAAAGTTCAGCTACACTGCTGCTGTGTGGAGCTGAACCTGACCTCTGACCTCTCTGTGGAAGGGGCAAGAGAGGAGAGGATTTCCCCACAGGACTCTTTAAAGTGCAGCTTATGAGGCGCTCTAACTACTGTGTGAACAAGTCTGTCAGTGTTATCAAGAGGAGTTTGTGCAAAGTTAACAGCTGCCTCTGGTTCGATGTCTTCAGTTTCTAAACTTTGGACATAACTTTAACTTTTCTACTTAGATCACATAATTAAAACGTATTTTAAGGGTATAAACACATCCCTGGTGATTGTTTTCTGTGGATGACATCACAAGGAGCCTCTCCAGAAACACCACCTAACTGTTTTGGAAAGTTTGAGGGTAATAAAATATGTGTGCTCACCTCTTAGCGACAACTTTTCTTTTCCTTTTGGGTCAAAGTCCGTCGACAATATCCGATCAATTCCGAATTTGAGGTCTTTGCTGGAAGGCGGCGGAACTTGCTGGGAGGTATATGCAGTTCTGGACACTGAGGTCAACTGTAGTCCGTGTCTGTGGTACGGAGACGCCGGACTCATCCGCGCGCCGTACGGCTCCGGCGCCACCGGGGAGGGACGCAGCGGAGAGCCGCCGGAGTGTCCCTGCTGCGCACGGTGGTGGTGGTGGTGGTGTCCCATGTGCACCACGAGGGCCGACGATCCCGGGATGTTCTCCGCATCTCCAGCCTGCAAGATGTCTGCGATGCAAAACGACGGCTTCTTGATCGTATCCACAGCGAAGCCCCCCGCGCAGTACGCGGACCAGAGGCTGAAGTTTGACGCGTAGAACGGGTTGAGCCCGGCCGTGTACATCCCGAACTCTTTAACGGGTCTTCTTGTTTGTCGGAGGAGAGAATAAAAGCGCATGCATGTATAAAAAAACCCAGGGGTGGCGTGTCGAGCAGGAGAGATGGACGTCCTCTTTGCGTAAGTGCCAAAATCGCTCTCCCAATTCTGAGATCCTGACCCTGCTGCTGCGCTCTGAAGTTCCTCCGCTGACACTGATTGGTTGCTGTCTGAACCAATGGATGTTCTGGGCTCGCTCACATCATTACCCCTGCGAGTTTGGGTGATGTGTGACCCCGACACACACACACACACACACACACACACACACACACACACACACACACGTATACACACACACACACACACAACACACACAGAGACACACGCACGACCGCGAACACTTCGAGGCAATTTTGATCCTGAGATGATGGATTGATCACTTACAGAGAAACTCCTATTTTTACGCGCAATGAATCGCCACTAAACGGATGAACTCTCATTACAATTTATATTATATCACTTAAAACAAATTATTTTCTACAAGTACATTCATTAGATTGGATCATTTTTTTAAAGCAGTGTTAAAATCTGTCAGTTTTCAACAGCTAAATCCTGCAAAATTTAAAAAAGGACGCACACAAAGTTATAACATTTAAATAAAACGTAATAATTAACCGAATGAAACTGACGTGTAACCCTGAGCGTGCACTGGCCGCACTCATCCTGTTATTGATGCGCCCTGATTCGCCTTAAATCAGCGGATATTCCTGCAAGACTCGGCCCCGAAATAGAAGCTGTTTTAGTATTTTAGGATGCAGCAGAAATCCTTATTTCTTCCGGCGCAGGAGGGAGGCGAGACTTCATAATGACTGTTAGAACTTCCCTTCTTCAATATTTGTGCTACTTTATCTCGACCTGCAAGTTGCACGGTGACGCAAATCCGTCCCCATGCTCATAATAAACACAGGAAATCTATTCCCCTTCAAAACCAAAACACAATTAACTTCAGAGGCGATACTTCATCCGCAGGGCCCCCTCAAGATTCACACGTCGGGCCTCTGGACAGTGGGAGCGTTTTTAGAATCGAGGATTTAAATAGTAAAATCTTTTATTCTTCCTCTGCTGCGTCTTTATTTGGAACAAATGACCCTGAACGAGAGTTTTAATTTCTGCAACATGAGAGAACAGCTCGTTCCCTCTGCCCCCTGTCACCACGACACACGCTGACCTGTCAAATAAAGCCATGAACATTTTAAAATATATACTTAGTTATATAAAACTATATGGTTTATATATAATCTTATTTATGAATATAAAACAATTTTAATTTATTCTAACTATCAGTAAAAAATGACACATCTCACAAACACACACGCATACACTCTCTCTCACACACACACACACACACACACACACGTACGTGCACAAATGCACAAACACACAAACACACACACAATCTAACTCTCTCTCTCACTCACTTAAAAACACAAACACACGCTCTATCTCTTTCTCTCTGTCACACACACACACACACACACACACACACACACACACACTCACACACACACACACACACACACGTACACACATACATACACAAACACACACACAAGCACACTCTCTCTCTCTCACACACACAGACACATACACAACCATACATACACACATAGACACAAACGCTCGCTCTCTCTCTCCCTCTCTCTCACACACAAACACACAACCACACATACATACTCACACACACGCACACGCTCTCTCTCTCTCTCTCTCTCTCTCTCTCTCTCTCTCTCTCTCTCTCTCTCTCACACACACACACACACGCACACGTTACTGGGAACAATGGCCTGTGAAGCGAGTCCTCCTTCATTTAGTGGTGATTCATGCGGCCGGACGAGGCCGATGACCCTGACCGCCTCCTATCTTTGGACGCTCCTATCACGCTGTTTTCGAGTGACACTTTTCCGGGTTAAATATAGAAAAGCAATTTTTTTTTTTTTTGTATTTCTTTAAAAAAAAAAACGTTTGCCCTCCATCACGCAGTCAAAACAATCCAGGGAAGAGGATGTGCAGGACGCAGCAGGCCTCCTGCTATTTCAGGTGCTGATGAGCTTCTCAGAGGGAAACGTTCACACAATAACCTCAGATCAGAGTTTACACGCAGGAGATGTCAAACACACAGAGACTGACAGGATCAACTCACCTCAGCTCAGATCTAAGAACCGTCAAAGGATATTCTCTTCTTCAGCTCGTATATAAACTCACATATATTCACTAAAAATAGAATCTGCTTAATGAGACGAGAGGACAATGGTTCATATGTAAAATATGTTTTCAGAGCATGTGTTTCACTGTGTATGTTTGCTTGTGGAATTTATTCTGTTTGCCAAAAACATGCACTTGATATTTAAATTACACAACACACATTATTTTCCAATAACCATGATAAGCCAAAGATAAAAAAAATGTAAGCATATATTGTTTAATTTCCTCCCTAAAATGATTATTATTATATATAAAAAATGGATTATAAATATATTAGGGCTTAAGAGAATGAAGAGGGAAGGCACTTTTTATGCGCTCAGTATTTGCCTTTCTGAAAAATAAAAAAGTTCTGGAAAAGTTTCAACAGATTGGAGATAATTTCTCTGCAGACATTTGGACGATGCATCAAGTGTCTGCTCTTGAAAAAACCAGTATCAGAGACATTGCTCTCACCAGTATCCAGTATGCATTGATCCAGAAGAATCAAGGGTCTTTCTTTTTCCCCATGTGTAGTTTTATCTGCAACCTTTAATATATAAAGTGTTTTCAATGCAACCAGCAGCTTTTTTAAATGTACGTTCTTGCTTTGAAACCTGCAGCATCTGTCCATCTGAAACTCTCCTCTGGCGTCGACCTATTAAAACCATTTTAAACGCACAGGTCTGAAAATTGAATATTGTAAAAAAGGCACATTTCGATGCTCTAATCACCTGTAAAAACTGAATTATTACTTTTGCAGCCACGAGTCCTGTTGGATACCGTTCTTCACCTTTATTTCCAGTTTCCAGACCCAGTTCTCTGTGGAGCTGTAATAAACGGTGGTGAGTGGGATTCCTGCCCAGTGCTAGTGATTCCTGCCTCTGGTTCAGCCCCTGGAGGAGTCGAACCAGTTTTCAGCAACAGAAAATACACAGTCAATCTTAATACTTAAAAAAATGTGATGCTCTTCTCTGATACAGCAGCATATAGTATTTCTGAGGGACATATGTAGTATTTTATGTGTTTTTTCCCCAGTATATTGTCCATTTGTAAAGTAGCATCATCATACACAACAACACAGTGATGAAAGTACAATATTTAAAAACAATTCTGAGGTACTACTTTATGTTATTCTATACTTCTCCTCCATCTTAATGGGAAACACTGTGCTTCTCACTCCAGTACGTTTATATGACAGCCAGTTACCACTTGCTTTTCAGGTTAAAACTTTACATGAACAAAACATATGGTGATCTTATAAAATCTGATGCACCGGTGTTTCCTATGCAATCATTTTGGCTCGTGATCAGTCTGTAGCTGAGGATCATCGATATTCATGAGGCTGCAGCGGTTTCTTCAAACGCTTCATTTGGTTTCATTTGATTAACACTAGTTCACACAAAAGCCAAACTTAATCAATCAAAAAGCCAAATAAAAGTGATAATTTGTTTTGTTCTCATTATTCATCTCATGACCTCTTGGATTGATTTTGTGACCCCTCAAAAAGGCCCAAGCCCTTGGTTCAGGAACCAGGGACAAAATAATTACTTTTATTTTGATATTTAAAGTACATTTAAGGCCAAATATGTTTTCAATGATTTTCAGTTCATGGTTTCAAAGTATCTCTACATTGTTTGGATTGTACTTTTAATTAGAAGGAATCAAACTTCCACCATTAAACATCCAATCTTTCCTTTTAAAGGTTTTATAACAGAAAAAAAACTAAATTCTGATGTGGAAGAAAGTGATTTCCCATTAATCAACAGTGCACTCCCTATTTAAGACAATGATAAATGACTAATTGAGTAAAACATCTTAATGACTGATCAGTGAGAGGAGGCGACTGCAGGGAAGCTAATCAGACACATGAGAACACAAGTGTTTATGAGGCTCATGCTCACTGTGGAGAAACACAAAGCACCGCGGCCGGGCTCTGGCGACTACCTGCAGGTTTAAAGCGTCCGGCTGAGCCCATTGTTGTCGCCTGATTGCCGCCTGCGTGTTTTTCAGGAAGTCTTATCAGGCGGAGGAAAACTGAATGAGCCCCTGAAACTCTGCTGGATCTGAGGCCTCCGAACGAGACTGAAATGATTTCCATTATTACACCCAGAATGATTGCTCCCCTCTGGAAGGCTCCAGGTTCGGGGCCAGAATTACTATTTCTGGCAATGTTTGCCTCAGGAAGGAACTTTCGCAGATTTAATGGGACCTGGGCCATTGTACACAGCCTTCTGTATGGCACGGTGCCATTAGTTCCACAGAGAGGAGGGAGGGAGGGGGAAAAAAGAACTGAGGGATGTGTCTAAAGTCAATTCAAAACAAGACCGGCCCGTTTATGTGACCCTGAACACATCCAATATATCTCACACGCTGAACTCGCTCCGAGGTTGAGATGAACTCAGATGCTGTTTCATTTGCTCGCAGGAGGCTGAACAGTGTCTGTGCAGGTTCTTCTTAATCAAACATGACAAACGCCTTCGTTCCCTGTGTTCTGGTCTGAGCTCACACGACAGAAGAAGTTCACAGTACAAATTGTGGCTTTAAGTTAAAGTGTAGACAGGTGAAAAATGTACTTTAATGATAGTAAGTCGAGGTAATTCCTCCCCTGAAGGTGTCCTATCTTTATACATTTCATTATTCAACCATTGTTACTGTGAGATTCATATGTAGGAAACGTTCTGTTGCTGTAGTCGGTCAAAGTGGAGTTAAGTTTCACGGTTGTATTGGTGTATGCTGTTTGTTTAACTTGTCTGTATTTTAGATGAGATAAGATAACATCACATAAGATAACATAAGATATCATAAGATGAAATACCATAACATAAATTAGACAGAAGAAAAATATAGCCAAATATATTATTTGTGTAAAAGAAGTAGGTTACGTAGAAATGTAGAAATAAATGATAAATAAAGTAAGAAGGAGCAAATAAAGTTGTAATGAAATTGAGTTACAAAAGAACAATTGTAAAACACTTTTTATTACATGAAACGGAAAGATGGGTAAATATACTTTTAATATTTTAATAAACATCTCAATTATCATAATTAAGCAAAATATCACATACAATAGGTCAGTGATTATCGTTGAATGTGTTTATGAAGGATGATTGTGAGAATGAGTTTTCTTTTTATTGTTTTATAGCAGAACAGAACAAAATGCAAATCAATTCCTCTTTAACAAATATATATCAATAATTCCAGCTTCTCCAATTGACCAGTCTGTTTATTTGCAAATAATTTGATCTGGAAATAAACCACCTAATATTAAGGTCGTTTGAATTCGTTGATTAAATCAAATTGAGCAACTGACTTTACTTTCTGTGCAGCCTCAGTGACTGCAACAGCCACGTCCATATTGAAGAGAGATCTAAAATGTCTCCAGAGTCTCAGATGATATGAATGAACGAGTGAGGAGAATAAATCCCATTAGTGTCTCCTGCTTCCTTTTGTGGTAGTGGCTCTCCAGCTCTTTGCTCTGCACAGTCCCAGTTCGAATTATCAAGTGGTCATTAGCAGGACAGTGGAGTAGTAGACTAATCACACTCAGGCCGGGCTGCCCTCTGCTGTAAACACCCTGAGGAGCTGATGCTTTAATAATGGAAACTCTTCAATGTGAAGGCGACTCAGTGCATTTGAACTAAAGAGGAATAAAAAATAAAAAAACTCATCAGTTTACATTAAAACAGTTTTAAGTCGCCTCTCGTGCACAAGGCGGGTCGGGCTCCTCTCTGCAGCTCCAGTGTGCACACGCACACGCACGGTTAAATCACCGAGGCTAAATACTGCAGGAGACTAATGGAAACACCGAAGGTCATGATAACAAAGCATGAGGACCTGATGCTGCTGCTCAGGAGGAAGCCGAGCTCACACCAGGAGCAGAGAGAAATGTTGGAAATGTTGTGCAAGTGCAAAAAGAGACAGTCTTTGCAACTTATTGTTTATCGTGTCCAATAAGAACTGTAGAGTTATTGGGCGAGGAAAAATAAAACAAAAGGAAGTATGCAGAACATCTTGATTTAGGATGATTATCTAGTTTAATTTCAGACTTTAATTTAAAGACTTTCTGCAGATGCATTCAGGACAAGGTTTCTGATGCAGATTTATGATTTAAAGTAAAAGCGTTTGTGCAGATATGAGGGTGTGATGCAGATTTAAGGTTTAAAGTAAAAGTGTTTGTGCAGATATGGGTGTGTGATGCAAAGCAGATCATCTCAGTCTGCAGCTCTGACATCGAACATCACAACCAGGATCTTGCAGGGAGCTTTTTTACGCAGCGGTGGAAAAATAAGACGGGGAAGACGATTCATCAGCCGAGAGCTGCAGAACTGTGAGGTCTGATTTAATCCATCACATTTTATGCAAAAAAACAACAACAACCTATCCAGCTGTCCATCCATCTACCCAGCCTATCCTATCTCTCTATCTATCTATTTTAGATCAGTGTGTCCCAGGGGAGGACAGAGTCAGATCTCATGGGGACAATTTAGTCTTTCCAGCTACTGGAAATGTTTTTTCCATTCTGTCCCTGGAGCCTCTTTTATTCTGGTATGATATTATTTATTTATTAATTTATCTATCTATACACAATCCAACTGCTCTATCCAACTTATGCTATTATTACATTTTAAAATATTTGCTGTTATGTTCTTGTTTTTTTTTAGGTTTTGAAATAACTGAAAACCTTCGGAAAAAAGTTAATTTAAATACTTTTATTTACAATACAGATATTCTGTTTGATTCACTGTGACTGTTCTGTGGACAACATATTGTGATGTCTTCTTTTCATGACCTCAGTTCATCGACAGAGCAGCAGCTCAGAACCAAAACCATCTATTCACAGTGAGGAGCTGATGTTCTCTGCTATTATTTAACAAGACGCTGCCATCTAGAGGTCAACGGAGGACTTACCGCTCAGAATGACTGAAAAAGTTGACTAAATAACTAAGTACAGTTTTCTATTTTTAATTAATTCCTCCAATCTGCACGGGGAGCTGGTTTCTCTGCACGTAATTAAATAACTCAACGTCAAACTGTGTTTAACTCCTCTTCACAGTAAATAAAAGTATATGAACATTAAGGATATGAACTGTTTTTCCTCACTCTCATAATTAAAAAAACAACTGAATCCAAACATTTACATTGTAAACATAAAAAAATGATCTACTGAAACCTTTAAAAACTCAATAAAATGTACTATTGATTAAAATGTTAGTTATAACTTTACACTATAATCCAATATGAGATAAGTTGTAGTCTTGTATATCTTAATTTGAAACTTTTACTGCTCTACACAGGCCTAGTGAAAAAATTATGAATAATGTAAAACTCTATGATAACTAGTAGTTGCTGGTTAATAAATAAATCTGCAATGACGTTAATGTTGGCTTTAAATATCTTCATGTGGCTAATTGACATATAACCGTGTGGGTTTGTGTTTGTGTGTGTGAGTGAGTGTGTGTGTGTGGTCAATTTCCACATTTACCTCCATCCTGTTCCTGGAGCTGGACGGGGTCGTGTGTACACATCTCAGGGGACTCCTGGGTTTAACCTTTGACCTCCATTAAAGTGTGAGAGCGGTCTTCGGGGAGGATGTGGAGTTGGACTCAGGAAGTGAAGGCAGGTGTCAGCTGCTGGTGCTGGTGACACCGGACCCTTCCACTGACCATTCACTTGTTTTTTCTCTGAACTTCAGCTTTTCACTGAAAATGTGTCTGAATTTTCAGTTGAGACAAAGCAGCTGAAACTTTGCTGCTTTGCTTTGAAAGATATTTGGCAAATTTCCACATTGCCGGATGACTACATGATTATTTTATCGCTCATTATGTTCAGTGCATATTCAACCTATATACATTCAGAAATATTGTTTATTTTATGTGTAAATCTGCCTTTCTATTTTTACAATTTTTGTATCTATTGAAAAAAGGCCCCCATGAGCTCTGAGATAAACAAATTTGTCCAGATAACATCCTAAAACCTCAATAAATACATTTTAAAAGCTATAACACATTGGCGAAGCTTTTAACAAATGTAATGATTTAAAAGGAGAAAATTTAAGTATGATATTGTTTTCGCCCCTGGTTTTTACATTATCTTCACACATCTACTGACTGTGATCTCCTGCAGGTGAACACAGATCTCAGTAAAAATACCACTGTACCATTCAATAAGTGATTTAATGACAGTTCCCTTTTTTTCCTTATTGAACATTACAGCCAATGTCTCCGACCATGGAAGAGAGAAGCAGGATTTACAAGAACAAGTGCCGATCCCGAGGTGTCGAAGGATCACATATACAGTTACAGTTATTCTCTCACATCCTGTATCTGCTAAAAAAAAGTGGTTCTGCAGTTTGGTGACTTTTCTCTCTAGTGCCTCAGCAGTGAAATGGCAATGAAATTTGTTTTTGGCACACTTATACTGCACGGTCAGCAACATTAAAAATAAAAATTATCAATACACATCTAAAAACATATACAATTTGCATTGTGGACCATTTCAGCAGATATTGGGCCGACATCCGAAACGACATGATATTGAAATCAGCATAAAACGTCTGAATGGTCAAAGTTGAATTGTCATTTGTCAGTAATTTTTTAAAACATGTGCTTTAGTCAGGTCGCTCTAAAAACCACATACAAATCAGTCAGTTCAAGTTAAAAAAAAACTAAACAAGGGAGCAAATGTAGATACTGGCTTCAAATCATCTTTTCAAATCATGATTTCTGATACAGACACAAAAAATGAATTTCTTAATTAAAGGATCCCTGAAAACCCATAATGTGATATAAAAACTTGTTCAGACGACCCTCTCTATCCGCTAGTTGACATTAAGGGAAATGCACTTATTCTATTACTGAGCTGATGACTGAGCTGAGCTGAGCTCTTTCGTCTGTATGAAGGTACCGTTAGCTTAGCTAAGGGTAACTGTGTCCAAACTTTGTGCTATGCTAAGCTAAGCATGTATTTTTTTTCCAGACTCATATTCAACCCTCTCATGTTTAACACTCGACAAGAGAATAAGTGCATTTCCCCAAAACATTGTTTCTTTTAAAGGTTTCCAAACTCTGATATATTACAGCAAAGTGTGAGGTCAGTGGAAATCTGAGGTGTGAAAAGAAACCCATTTAAAAAAGACTTTACCTCACAGCGCTCATGAAAGGTGCAGTGTCTTAAGAGAGAGAGTCTGGTCCGCCATGCCGAGCGTGTCGACCATAAACAAGTCTTCAGCTCTCGTCACCCCCCTCCAGCGTGCCGTCGTTCACCAGTCTCTCTCTTTCTCCTGGGTTGCTCTCCTCAGCCACGCTCACAAGGCCAGCGCAGCACGGTATCCTGGCCAGCAGGGGGCGGTGCAGTCCATTGTAGAGCCCCGTGCCCAGCAGCAGGACCAGGAATCCCAGGACCTGAAGGCCCTGGAAGTGCTCCCAGCCCAGCGCCAGGCTCACCACCCAGATGACCAGCGTGCGCAGGCTGTCCAGCACCATGCGGGTGGTGGCGCTGATCTCTTTGGTGACGCTGATGCCGGCGAAGTTGAAGAAGGCGATGCTGACCGTGTTGCCCAGCAGAGCCAAGATGATGAGGGGCTGGTGTCCGATCTGGCAGAAGGCGTCCAGCGCGTCCTCCAGCACCCCCCGAGGGTTGTTGCTGAAGTCGCCCACATGGATGAAATACATGGGGATGAGCAGCAGCGACAGGACGAGGAAACCAAAGAAACCTGGAAACAGAAAACCAAGTTTAATCTGACGTGAAGATCACAAACCAGTTGGCTTGTAACACCTTAGATGCATCCTGGGATCTTGCCTTTTAATAATACAAGATAGATAATTTAATATACAAGAACTGGCTCTGGAAAACAGATGAAAATTAGCCTATACAGCTAAGTCTGGCTCATTTTCAGTATGTGACCAGTCAGACCAAGCAGTCGCTAATCTTCTATGATAACTGACTTTTTAAACTACAAATAAATCATTCACAAGACAAAAATAAAAATAAGTCAAGTTTAAAAAAATAAGTTCTGCATATTTTTTCTGTCTTCTTCCTCACCTCCCTTCTACAAAAGCACAATATATAGCAAAGGAACGACATTCAATTAAAAAAAGGGTCACAGAAGAATAAAATTGGCACAGAAAATATCAAAAAGTAAAAATAACTGTAGATATTATATAAAATATTGTTTTACACTGTGGAGAAAGTTTCAGTATTTGTCCCTCTACACTTTTCTTTCACATCTTAAGTCACTGTTAATTTTCAGGACATTCCAAAGTTCAGTCACATCCATAAGAATCTATCTCTATCTATTGGTCAGCATGTGACAGGTTTCCTTTGGGGGAATTGATCAGGTCTATCTGGTGTCAGTTCACATTGACAAGTCAGGACTTTGGCTCGTGCTACTTCCTTCATCAACGGCCCTAGAACGATTAAAGTTCCTGTTGGCACTAAATGTTACACACGACTGCAGATGGACATCGTCTGTACCTTCAGTACCGACAGCACGAAGGGGATGGACGTCGTGCTTGTAGACAAACTTCTCCTCCAGGACCATCTGCACCGAGACGATGATCTGAGCCATGATGATCAGAAGGTCTCCTGCAGCGCCGGAGAGAAGTGGAGTATATTTCAGACAAGAAGTACTTACACCGTTAATTACAATGTAGTTATATAGAAAAACGTTTTACCTGTGATGACCTCGCTGAGTTTGTGCTCGTCTCTGTGGCCGGTGAGGAAGTCGGAGAGGCCCACGATCACCAGGCCCAGGATGGTGATGAAGATGCCGAGCCACTGGCTGGGTACCAGGCGTCGCCCCAGGAAAGCCGTAGAGAGCAGACCGGTGAACACGATGACGGCTCCGCGCAGCATCTGGAAGCTGGAGGCGCTCGTCATGTTGAGTGCTGGAAAACACACACAAGGTTTTTTCATTGGAAACGTACCTAGAAGCACATCTGAGGAATTGCAGGAAGTGCAGAGGATTCATTTCTGCATTTGTGAAGATGTTTTTCTGTCTGAGACCCAGAGACAAACAATTCAATTCGCAATGTTGCTGAAAGCTGCAAAACAAAAGTGATCCTGAGGTAAAAACTTTCTTATTTTGGACCTAATCATCTTTCTTCCTGACAAAAGGCTTCTTCAAACAAACACCTAATCTTTACTGTTTGGCTGCATCATTGGAAGTCACTACATGTGACCTTTGACAGGAAGAACAGATCAGGATGTGAGATTTCAAGAGATCCTGTTAACCGTAAATAAAGACAACACCTGAGCAATTCCGATAAGCTTGTGCTCACTTACCAACATACATGATGGAGGTGGCTATCATGTCGCACATGGCGGGGGGGAAGAAGAGGAGAGGGTTGAAGCTCTGCCCCGGGTTCACCTTGGGCTCTGGTCTGCGTCTGTCGTGGCAAAGTACGAGGTAGAAGACGGCCAGACAGCTGAACTCCCCCAGGAACATCCCCACCGCCTGGACGCGTGGAGCAGGACAGACAGAGACGGACAGGACACAGATATGAAACAATCAATAATTAGATTTTACTTTCGCCATAAGTTTTTTTCCCAGTGCTTTACCCTTTAGAAAAGGTTCATATGGATTATTATAAGTTATAAGTTTTTTAGATAGTTGCACTCAAGCACAGAGGATAAATGTGCACATCTGTTGTCTCTGCTTCACAGGGATTGTTTGAGACATAGAAACATGAACACATTTTTAATATACAGGTATAAATACTTTTTTTTCAGATAGTAAAACAAGGCGAAGTTCAAACAAGCAGATTTCCGAACTTAAGTAGTTAAAGTCTGAAATTGTCTAGATTCAAATTGAAACTTCCTTATCAGACGTTGAGCAGACATCTGCTGCCAGATTTCAGTTCTTCACCGGCTTTGATAATTGCGGTACAGAAACAATTTGGTCAAGAATTTACATAAAATGTCTTTGTCCAGTGTGGTGACTTCACTGTACCTGTACGAACGGGTGGGAGAATCCATGTTCGGGGTCACCGCGGCAACCCTTCGCCGAGAACATATCGGCCCATCTGTCGGACAGAAACAAGTTGATGTAGTTCAGTTATGGATATAAATTATATCAGGAGTCATCCACACTGAAGGCACTACAAAGGAAAGAGGTTTGCTGTAAAAAATAGTTTATTAATTGGTAACTATATATGAAGTTTGGATTCTGCGGGTCACTAAAAACAAGCAAATTGTTTACATCACCTTTGTAACAGATTAAACAAGACGAACATTTAAGATGGAAACACTTTTTGCACGACATCACTTTCGGCCTCTGCTCGATTTATTTTTGTCACTTATTTCAGCATTTAAAAAAAAAGATCATGTGGGTGTCGAGTTGAGTTTAGCTTTGCAGCAGATCCCTTTCTTATTTTCTATTCTGTGTTTGACCAGCAGAGGATTTCCTCTTCCTCTTCTTTCACTGTGACCTCAAATAAAACACCAAAGAGTCAATTAGATAAAGAAACATGTCACTTGTCAAGTTAATGCCTAACCCGTTGAGTTTTACAGTGAGTCAGTCAGCGTGAGGCAGCGTGACGGGCACGTGAGCTTCCCGTCTGCTTCAAAAGGCATGACAGGCCAAATGTTTTGAAAAGCTGCTGACACGGCACATTCTTCACACACAACAACTTCTGAGCTCATCGATAGTCTGAGGAAACTTGAGTGGGTTTGTTGCTGACTGATCCAAATCTGCTCCGACTCTCCTCTTTATTCGTGGTCACGGCACATCTGGTTCAACAGCGTTACACGGTGCAGGGCGGCGTGAAGAGAGAGAGGAGAACTTGCACCAACACTATCAACCTGCGTGTTGTGACTGATGGGAGCTGAAGAGCCAGCAGCGTGACCAGACTGGTTTCAGGTGGCCGCCAGGAAACTGTACCTGCTAAGTAGCTGTGCCCGTCTGTGTGGAACATGGCACAGCTTGTTCTGTCCCACACAGCGACACCAGTAATACCTCCACACTGGGATTCATTGCACTTTTGTTAAACTGACCAAAAAAGGGAAAGAGAAGTGTGTCTCAGACAATGGAGCGCTGACGTGACACATTATTAGAGAAGTAAAGATACTGAGTTTCTTGCGTGGCAGAAAATTGCAAAACTTGTGACTTAAGTCATTCAAGAAAAAAAAAGTGTCATCATCTATATGGATGATGGAATATATCAAGAAGAAAATAAAAAATATTCCCTGGATCCAGTTACATAAACATGAAGATGTTCTTTGTGATAGAATTGCACATTGTATATCTTTGGGTTTAGGACTATTAGAAATATATTCATCCAAAGGGAGATTACTGTAGTTTCAGTCCTAAAAAAAAGTTTTAGAAAGGTGGGTATTTTCAGCTTTCCCCTCTTGTCCATTATCGTTCAATCAATAAATCAGACTTTCTTTGTATAGCCCATATTAACAAATCACAATTTTTAGTCATAGGGCTTGACAACGTGCGACAGCCTCATTGTGAAGTGAATATATTTCGGCTGGTTGGTTCGTGTGAGCGGCCTGAGGAGCTGGGATGGGCCTTTCACACTGTTTTCTGTTTGTTTAGAATAACTATACACCGGTTGAAGTAGTATAATTCAATGGGTAACACAAATACATTACCTTTAACAATTGTGTTGATGCAACTTGTAACTTTAATTCATACAAACTTAACTAGAGTGTGTTTGAAGTTGGTAAACAATTGTCTTTGATCAGGGTGTGACGACTTGTGTATTGGGCCTGAAATGATTAATGGCCGATCAGAAAACTTATTTAAAGAAAAATAACGAATGACCGACTCTGTCTAACGTCACTGTATGCAAACAGTCAGTGGATTTCAGTTAATTTGTATTTGTCAGGAAGATTAAAACAAAATACATCTGCAGACGTCTCTTCCTTAGACCAGATGATAATGAAAGTGTAGCTGCAAACCATTGTTATCTATGATTACTCAACAGCACATGGAGATCTGAGTCACACCCCATTAAAAACCAGTTTGTTGATCACACAGCCACTGGACCAGGTTGAATCTGCTGGGACGTCGAGCCTCAGGTGAGACACACCAGTCTGTGAACAGAAGCTTCCTGGTCACAATCTCACTTAGCTTCCATTGATAGGATGTTGTTTACAGCAGCAGCAGCTTGTTATTTACATGCTAACGTTGCATGCTAGCTGCTGTAGCTCACCTACACATGAATGAACAACATGCTAACACAACAAAAGGCTAAAGGAACAAACCTCTTCCGTTATTGAGCCAAAACAGGGAGAAGCCATTTAGCTTTTGTTTGCTAACATTCCGCCCCCCCACCCAAACTCTTCGTGTTGTTTAGCTCCCTCCTACAGTTGATTCACTTTAACTACAAACACATGACACCACTTGGGATGATATGATTAAACACACTCACTTCGCAGATAATGTGTTGATCGATCCAGTTGTGAGCATCAGTCCCGCAAGGAACAGCTGGTATTTAGTCCAGGCCATGGCGGGGACGAGTGAGAGTGCGGGACAGACAGACGACCACCGAGCTGTTCCTCTGTTTGTCCTGTTTGTCTCCGGGTTGTTGTTGTCTCTAGGTCTCTTCTCTCCGTGCGATCTGCGGTGTCTGTAAACGCCACATGACAACACTCGCAGTCAGCTGACCGCGGCGCAGGAACCACGTGCTGCCTTCACGTTCCTTCGGAAATGACGCGACGCGACGCGGCCCAACCAAAAGCTAGGAGCGGGTGAGGAAATGAGATAAGAGCGCCAAGTGTTTGTTTAAATATCTAAACGATTTAGGTGAAGGGATCTATTGGCAGAAAATGTATATAAATTAATCCTTGTGACTTTTTTACTGGTGTGTTTCATCTAAATTGTATATTGTGTTGTTTTCTTTACCCTAGATTCATCCATTTATATTTACATCAGAAGTGAATCCTTTCTACGGAGGCTGCCATGTTTTTTACAGTAGCCCCGACTGGACAAACCAAACACCTTTTTAGTTTGTATAACAACTGAAGGCAGCCACAGGTTCTTCTTTATGTTTGGATGCGGAGGCTGAGGGGAGGGGTATTCAGCTGCTACATGCAGCTTCACCACTAGATGTCACTAAAGTCTACACACAGAACCTTTAAAAGAAGACAATGGATGTATGTGGTTTGTTATATACGTGAGTCTAATTAAATTGATTGAATTCAACCCTCTCATCAAAATTGTTAGACATTATTATTATATTACCCAGTAAAGACAAGTTATTTTTTGCGTCAAATTTCAACAACAAGGCAATTCAACTTCTTTATCTAAAATGTTGAAAGTAAAACACATTTTAAAAGCAACATAAAAAAATACAAAAAAGAAGCATTTAAAAACCCATTGAAATGATGGACATGAAACAAGGCAGTGGCAAAGAGGCAAGTCTCCAGCATTGATTCAAAAGTACAAAGAGTTACATCACACCTGTAATTTACTTGGAGTTTGTTCCACATAAAAGCTTTTTCTCCATGTTTACTTTGTTAAGAGTCAGCAATTTACGAGGGGCTGTGAAGGTAACACGGCATGCCTCACGGATGAACAACAGGTGGCGACAAAGACCCGCTGTGAACCATCCTCATGTGTTCGTGGGACCTCGGTGCATTTCCCTCCTCTGTGGCCTCACTTTGCTTAAAATGAGAACATGCTCCTCATCTCCCCTGAGGATGCTGCCCATTACCTACTCTGCATGCTAGTGTCACTATAGAAGCAAGGAGGCAAGGAACCAATGTTTATGTTGCAAATTATTAACTTTTGGTACTGACGGGCCAAAGGTCAAAGTCAAGGTCAAGAAAAATACGGTCAGAAAAACACATTCTAGGATCTTTCCTTCAACAATGGTGCTCCGGAGACCACCTGAAGCTCTTATTAACCAGATAATGGGTCCACATCACATGACGTCATATTAAAGTGACGTCATGAAGTAGTCAGAAAATGAATTCATGCATTCAGTGTAAAAATACATAATTCCATGTATCTTGTGCATCAATAAACACGACCTGAAGCAAGATGGTAAACTGTATAGCGATCTGGTTCGGATATGGTTGGAATGACATCATCATGACGTCACTATGGATTCAGAAGGAAAGGCGACCTCATGATGACATCATCATGGAATAACATTATTAAAGTGAAAAGTAGTAATCATTGTCTGATTGGAGAACATGCAGTGCACCTTCCACCTGCAGGGTCTGCGTCACCCTCTCGTGATGCTCTTCATTTTAATCAGGTTATCTCTTTGGAAACCTACTTACAGTATAAAGGTGAAAATCACATATAAATCACATTTCTAGCTTAATTGAGGATATTAGATTATTCCAGGTTAAACCTTCTGTGCCATATAATCACAAGATATCTGTGATACATGCGGTGCAACTACCTTGATATCATATTATCTTTATAACTCTCTGCAGCACTAAGCACATCAACATTAGGATACCACACACAGACTGTTTTTTGCTGCAGTGTGAGCTATTCTCCTGCTTCCACTGGTGCTAAGTGGCATTTTGGTAACTTCCCAGACAGCTGATAGGAGGGAGGGGAAAGTCATCTGCTCGGCGGCTCTTCTCGAAATGTCTCCTCTCCTGTCAGTTCAGACGGCAGTAAAAAAAACTTTTGGCTTCCACCACTTAACATTTAGCTACAGCTGCTCCAATGCTGACATGAATGCAAAAGAAAAACCTTGGACTTGTTCTTGTGACTAGACTCATATGTGTCTGTCTTTTAGAATTAGGGCATATACCTGTGATGAATCTACATTGGAATTAGGCTGGTTTAATAATATCACTGCGGTGGGGCAGCAGCCAGAGATGTCAAACTCTTTCATCAAACTTTTTGGACTACTCTGGATGGTTAGAGCAGAATCAAAGCATCTATCTTTTCAGAAACAGCAACAACACATTTCTGGCCCTTACATGTCAAGTTATCCATATCAAGCATATAAACATATATATATATTTCCTACAGGCATTGTGGGATATTTGAAAAACATCATCTACAGTCAGCGTGGCCTTGATGAGTCATAACGTCTGTGGCGGTCGGGATGAAGAAGCTACCAACACCCTGGGGCTTCATCACTTCACACTGACTGGCCTGGGAGCATATGATTAACAGCCAACCTCCACTGGTGTGAGGTTGAACCAGCTCGTCTGAGGCCGCTGACATGTCACAAGCACGCAGCGTCAGAGGCTGAGGGGCTGATTGGAGAGCGTGATGTGCGAGGTGTCCACTGGGGGCAGAATCATACATGACCACAGTTGCACACTTAAGACAGATATCGCCTGTGATCCCGTGAATCTGAGCTGTTACATAACATCTGCACAGTGCAGCACAAACACAGGACAGGTCGGATCAAAGATCACCTGCTGACAGATGTAATCAATAATACAACTGGCTCAGAGGCTTTAGATCGCCAATATAAACTGAGTACCTCTCATTGGATGGTTTGTAATGCCCAGATCTTAGCTCTGACATGTTTTATCTTTATTTCATAAAATGTAGTATAACTAAAATGTGACAGAATTACTCTTTTATTGCTGCAATATATAAAAATTCTTTGGATATATATATATTTGACAACAATTTAACTGTTAGTATAGCTATATGATATCTAAACTTTTAAAGAAAACTGGATTTACTTTAGATTACAAACTGAATTAAATCCAGTAAAATATTAAGATTAAATGCTTTATTTTAATTTCTTCTAGCATTTATGGTAGTAGTAGGGGTAGTAGTTTATAAACCCTTAATCGATTGCTTGTAAGATACAACACTGTAATTGTAAGGAGTTCTTTATTTACAGTCTAGATCCATACATCCCCTTTTAATGGGTTGAAACCCATTTGTATCCACAGAGTATCTGACCTAATCAGGTCATCACCCTCCTTATATTTACATACTATACGTGACAACCTGAATAATCACAGACATCCTGCTCCCCTGCCTCTTATGATCGACCTGAGACCTTCACACTGAGTCTGTGGATGAATCTGCAGTGGCTGCAGGGACCCCGTCGGCTTGTGAGGAGTTTACTGTGAGAGTGAAAGCATTTGAAAGAACAACATCTCAACCAGTTCTCTAGAATCACCTGTCCCACTGGTCGCCGGCCTGTGAGATGAACCATATTCAGTGGGTCTGCTGGGATCAGGGTTTTAAGGCAGGTGGCAGTTATTGGCTTTGACCTAATCACCTCCGTTGCTTAGCTACTGTTCATCTTTCCAAGACCTGTTCGGTGACTCTTTTTTTTTTCTGGCCTCCACAATCAGTGTAATTGGTTTTCTGCTTCATATTTACTTTGAGCCCTGCGCCTTTGTGTTGACTGGTCGCCCAAACACACAAACACTTCCACGGCAATGACACGTGAAAGTGACATCTGCTGTTCACCTCTCGTGAATCTACACTAAATGTTTACGTGTCTGCTCTTTGTGGCCGCTCTTGCGTTTTATCCCGCTCTGCTCCGTTAGCCGAGCAACAGCAGGCAAAACCCAGCAAAACCTATTGAATTCTATTTTTAAAAGACTCTGGTTGATGATGACTTCACAGCTTCGGGGGCTGGAGTTGAGGCAAAGCATTCAAATTTAAGACGTCTCTTCAGCTTTTATGAGATTTAGTGTAAACTGAATTATGACACTGACAGGGGCTGTGCTCAGTCGAGGATGCAGCAATAAACGTGGCCTCCTGCGGGATGGAGAATCTCAACGACAGCAGCAATCAACTCCGGTAAAAAACAAAACAATTCAATGAATCATTTTCAATTATTTCCGCCGACTCCCCTCCTGGCTATTTTGTGAATTTTAATAGACCATAACAGGAATACTGATAATTCTTTGTTATGCAGGGTCTGTTATCCGTTGTCACCAAACAATGGCACAAAAGCACCTTGAGGCTTTGAGCACATGCACACACTGTACATTCATCTGGCTCGAGTCTGCAGTGCTTATGTAATGTAAATGCTCATCTCACCCGTGGCCCCACGCTTTTCAAGAGATTACCCCTGAGGTCAGTGGAGATCTGCAGCCGTATTGATTAAGAGCAAATAAGTTAATTAGCCGTTAGGATCAGCAGGAGCAGTGGCTGTGGAACAAAGGCCAACAGGAGCAAAGCATTTTCATGTCTACAGGAGCAGATATGAAATAGAATGATGACATGAAATTGCCTTATTTTTGACGATATTTAACTGATTAATTGGTATTTTTATTTGGGCTCTTAAACTAAAAAATGTACTTTGATGCCAGATTCTCTCTCAATTGAATCTCTCAATGGTTGAATCAGGTGATGATGAGGAGTGTTTCAAGGGACATTTGGGGGCCCCGGGCAAAAGGGACCTGGGGGAGGAAGGCTAATGGCATCGGGCCTCGTTACGGGCTTTCCCTCAACAGTGTCATTGCATTGTCTCCTGTAGTTGATCATAGAATTTAAGGGGATTCTCACAAAATGGTCCTTGCTGTGGACCAGGTTGTTTCGGGGGGCCCCTCTCAGCTTGGGAACCTCAACAAATGCCTTCCCTGTTTCCACTCCCCGCATGGTGATGATGATGAGTAGCAGTCACACTTGTACTTATAGGAGTTATGGAAACGTAAGTCAACATAATGTATGAGATATTTATTTTCCAATTCCTGTCACCGTAGATTAATGCTTCTGATCCTGGAATTCATTGTATAGCCTTTAAACAAAGCTGCACCCACGAGAACGAGATGTAAACACGAGCCGGCAAAAAAGTTCTTCGAGTGCAGTCTTGACTGTTGGGCTGAGAATGTTCAGGACAACTCTTAACCTTTAGAAAACACGTCAGCAGTTAATTTGAATTGACTCCTCGTAATAACTGTTATTTCCAATGCAATGAAGCCTCTTCGCTGGGCGCAGGGTACGTTCACACGCAGCTGGAAAGAACACGAGTCGGAGAACGTCACAGCTAACGTGGGAGACAGACAGTGAGGGGAGGAGGGAGTGCAGTGGGAGGAAACGTGTGGCGTAACTCATGGAAAGGTTATGGCACACTTTGTCTAAAGGTCAGACTTCTTCATCACTGTAAATTAGGCACAATACTGTAGAGAGTGAGCCACATACTGCTTTCATTACTAGCAGTGTTGGACGAAGAGGGCGTCTTGAGTTGTCCGTTGCTGTTAACTAATTATTAAAACCAATCATCAATTATTAGTTAACGACATCAGAGAGTCCTATAAAGAAAATGACCCTAAACAGGGAAAACAGTCCCGTTTTATTTTCAGGCGACCTCTAGTGGCCGTATTAATTGCGATTTAGGAATTTGTCATATGATATTGTTGATAATCTATACTGCAGCCAGCCACCAGGGGGAGATTGAGCTGTTTTGGCTTCACTACTGGGACCTGTCATCCATCTTTAAGTCTGGTAACGAAGTCTTTCAGGTTGTTGCACTTAAACTTGCATTTATAATTTCAAAGTCTGCTTATATTCTTTTAGCATTTTAACTGTTTATTCATTAAAAATATATCAGCTGATTATCAAGTTAACAATTATCAACTTATCATCAATGTAAACACAGGATTTTAAAGTTTAAAGACCATTTCACGGTTAATATAAATATACTAAACGTCAGCATCACAACAGTTTCATTTTTTTTACATCCTATTTGGCTGTTTATTTATCTCCTTAACACAAGTATGTGGCAACTCTCCACATACCAGTCACTGAAGTATGATGGGAATGTCTTCTCCTGGGTGTCGTTAGTTATACTTGTCATTTATATAAAAGTAACAACCAGAAGAAGTCGGTTGTTTGGTTTGTGTGATCAGATGTTTACTGTCGTCCTGTGGCTGCAGCGTAACCTTCCCCCTTTAAAAGAGAACAGCTCAGAATTACTGGCACTGTTTGTATATATAGATTTACTGCAGTGAAATGTATTGCACAAGCTTTTAATGCCAGAATATAACAAACAGAAGCTGAGGAGACACTGAGCAAGACTTCCAGTCGGAGCTGCTCCTTTGATTATTGTTCTTTCAAGTCTGTAAATCTCACGAGTCAGATTAAGACAGGAGTTGAGTTAAATCAGGATTTCACAATCTGACTCGCTCACTCGGTCCGGTTTAAAAATCCAAATGATTATGATGTTACTCTACATTGTTCCATGACGGAGCAGGGGCTCGCTGCGGAACGACTGAGGCCAGTAACCCACGTCCATATTTGGCCACAGAGACATGCAGACACATCCTCTTTGTGTGAGGCTGAAACCAGTGCAGATTGTTGGACTGTAGATCTGCCTCAGCACGGAGCTGGTGGGTTCCACCGAGAATCAGAACTGGTTCGATCGTCTCATGTAATGGGAAGCGGTCAAAAATGGAATAAAAATGTAGAAATATCAAATCTAAATCTTTGCAGTAAAGTGTAAAGTCACAAAATCGTAATTTTTCATAGAACTGACAGCTGAGACCTTCTGTTTTGCAGAAACTTTATTGCTGACTTTGCAAAAATCAGAAAACAAAACGCTGCGTTATGCTGTGCCTTTAAAAATATATGATAAAACCTCTGACGCAGACGATGCTGACCTGTGACCCTCTGTCTCCCCCGTCCACTCGTCTCCTCTCTGACCATCGTCCACTGTATCAGCAACACACCAGGACAGTTGTCGTGATTAGGCCTCGGCCGCTGAGGGCTGTCACCGCTTACGCAACCGCTCTCCAGTGGCGCTCAGTGTGCGAGCGGAGCAGGAAGCGGTGGTAAGTCCCCACGTGGCACAAAGAGGAGGCCGTCGAACACATGTGGCTTCGGGGGGGGGGGGGGGGGGGGGGGGGGGGAATTAAGCATCTCATCCCTCGGAGAGACTCCACAAGAGGAGGATTGAAATGTTAAGTATTCCCAAGACAGAAAAAGCAAATCCAGCTTCCAGATCAGCACCTGGGGCCGCACTCTCTTTGTTTGTCCTTCTCTCTCCTGAGTCCACGCAAGAATCCAGAAGAGTGGTATTAGTGAAGTTTGTATAAATTAAATAAAGACGTTGGAGCTTTTTAATGAGCCGCTTCTAAGAGACACCAGCAAATCACTGGAATCGTCTGCCTGCATGGAAATACAGACTGATCTACTGTAGATCTTAAATGTTTGATTTGCACATGTGCTTCTCGAAGTTTAGACTTGTTCAAGTGCACTGTTTGCTCTCGATTGTTAGGAAGAAGTGCTGCGATAGATTTTCTACACGATTTTCTACACTATTTACAAATGAGCTTATCCCAGTGCAGTTATTCTGCTATGTAATTGTCAAAATAAACAAGAAAACATTTTTAATAAGAGCCACATTTTTGTGCTTTGTCTCTTTCTGAGGGGTTCAGGGTTTTTCGCTGAAGTCAAATTGATTATATCTGCATCACTTGGGATGATGATGGTGGCCGTCCTGAGCCCACGCCACCTCCTGAGCTGTTGATCTGGCACATGGGGCGTGTATGGATTTCACACCAATCCCTTCAGCTCATATATATCTGGGCAGATTATCTAACCATCAGAGGGCTTCACCGCATGGCTGGGGGTGTGCGGAGGGGGGGCGAGGCGGGTGGGGGGGCCAGTACGGAGGGCCTGGCAAATATTTCCCGCGGATCTTCTTGGAGGACACCTAATCACAAGTGACACGGGAGCAGCACTGCCGACTTGACGCTAATCCATCCTGAAGTCAGAAACATTTCCAAGGGTCTCAGCAGTTCTTTCTGGATAAAAGGGCACAATTGAAATTATGCCACGGAGGCTGTGATGTGATACAGCACTTCTCTCGATCTTTTACACACACACACACGCACACACCCACACACACACACACACACACACACACACACACACGAGGGGTGAAGACTGTGGAGCTTTCAGACAGCAGCCAGCAGATTGTGTCTGAGGCCTCTCCCTGTTGTTCTGGCACGTGCTGCCCCACTTGGCCTTGTTGGGAATGTTTTTTCCCGTCCTTGCTCCACGGGTCCACATGCTGCTCTGATCAGAGTCTGATCACATATCGTCCTTTTCCTCACCTCTGTCTATTTTTAAAACATATAATAACAAGACACGTGGTGAGGAGGTTAAAAAAAAAGATGATGATCTGATTTTTTGGGGCTGTCAAAGCAGAGCTGAAGTTCCAAGGTTGACATGTGACGGAGCTCCCCCCCGAAGCCCTGTCTCCTCTTTTGAACGAGTGTGTTGCTGTCTCACCGATTTGAACTCAACGCACAGTGACAATGAAGAACGAGAAAAAAGTGTCTCAGATTGAAACGATTAGACGGATGGGATTAAGATGGGAATGGAAATGGAGATATAATGGATCAGAGTTCTTATGACAGTGTTTATATGGATCTGGTTGGTTCTGGTGTCACATTGTAATACAGGGAGGGCACTTTCGAATTTAGTGTGACATCTCCTGTCATCATCACCTGTTCCTGCGTCTACCTACTTGACAATGTTTGGATTGTAGATGACATCGGCGTCTTGCATTCGTTAACTTTTCTTAAATTAAGTGCGTATAAAAAAAATTGTTTTTTCCGTTTGAGTGAATAAGATGAATGAACCATTACAGCCTCTATAAGAACATTAAAGTGTTACAACCAGCACTATTAAGAAATCACTGGAGACGAAGAGAGCACAACTAATCCTGCAAGTTTCTTCTGGTTCATGTTCTTTTTCTATTGTTTAATGCTGCTTCGGCTTCCTGCCATAAACAATAAAACAGTTTTCACACTTCAAATGAACAAAACCTTGCTTTAGTTTGATTCAGATTCAATTTGGGTCCATTTTAATTTGGTTCAGACTTAACTGAAAAGTCAGGAGGTTCGAAGCCAACAAGGTGAGAGAGTGACGTCTGGCCTCCTGCTGTTAACTTCTGCTCTGAGGGAGCAGCTCGTGGCTTTTTGATGTCTGATGCCTGTAAATCTCTTTTGATTGCCCCGCTGCAGAGCTGCTCTATCAAATCAACCTGGCAAAACCCCATTAGGCCTCGGTCCTGACCTCAGCCCACAGACACACCGGTGATCTAACACCAGATACCTCACACCAGGTCTCACATGGGACTTTCTAGACATTTGGACAGTTTCTATGCCAAGTTAAGATCTATGGTTTCTAGAGGCAGAGTTATAATTACATGTTTTAGCCAATAGACAAGAGCAACTTAAATAAAATTCTCGTGTGAACTTTGATTTACCAAACTCCTACAAAATAAATGTCACCTGTTCACCCTGGTTCATATTTTCACTGTGGCACATCAGTGTGTTTGCACTGACAACCTGTAACATGGCTGTCGGTCTGATTCTGCATGTTTTCCATCTGGCTGGTGTTTCCGCTCCTTCTCTTCTCAGCCGATCAGAGGAACCTCTCGGCGAGTGCCCACAGCCTGTTTGGCCACAAAGCCGGGGCTTGTGTCTGAAGCCACGCATGTGGAATGATCACAGAGGATACGGGAGAGGGAGGGTGGTGGAGGAGGGGTACTGTACCAGAGTCAATGGCAGCATAGCTGGAGGTCACAGTTATGCAACACCACTAATGTCAGACCGTCCCTGTTGCTAGATGACATTTTGCCTTTAGTTCAAATAATCACATTAGAGGCGGTCTGAACCGGGTGTCTGTTTAATTCAGGTGTAAAACGGAGACGGAGAAAGGTTCATTTCCTCTGTATTCATGCAAGTCTTCTAAAAGCTTACGGAGACGAAACGAGGCAGTGCCACCGGAAATCGAAATTTCCACAGTAGCGGAACTTTTTGAGAACAGACTTTGTGAGTTGGTAAGAAACAACAGACATCTATATGGTGTCATTTCAACAGAAGCACGTGGACGAACTTTCTTAAGAGCTACATTAGCCCGTTGTCAAAAACCTACAGACTCTGCGCTGCCCTCTAGGGGATGTTTGCTTAACAACAACAACAATGTCAAGGATACATGCGTACGGGATACATAAAGGCTACATAAATCTGACTTCACACCCGGTATTATTTGATTACATTTTTTAAATCATATTTCGGTTACATAAATCCTCTTCTCGTTCCTCGCCAGAAAAAACCCGATCTGAACCGAATAAACCTGAAATTCATGGGAAGAAAAACAAGCACATGGAGGTGAGGAGCCTTGAGGCTGCATCTCTTCCTGTTGAGAAAACACATGTTCGGTGTGATTCTGTAGTGATGGGTTGTAGAGGTGTCAACTGCACAGTAGGAAGAAAAAAAAAATTTGATATATCAGCTTTGGAAACTTTGCTGAACTAACATTCTTCCACAAAGCACAGCGAGAAACAATGGCTGTGTTATTCTGGGCCATGTCTCAATTCTGATTTTGCTTTATCTATACAAATGTGAGGTGAATGAGAGCTGTTGTGTTATCTAAATATGTTCATTAAAATCATATCAATGTCACCACCAGTCAAGTGGATGAGCAGGAACTGGAAATAAAAGTGTTCGGTGCTATTTGGACCAGAAACACCATTTACCTACTGGTTCCCTTTATGTTCTCATCCAGATCAAACCTTGCTTAGAGCTCAAGGCAACAAGGTATTCTGTATTCTTTATGTGGGGAGGAAGGATCATACTTGAAACTTGACATCAACGATATGATATAATGATCATAAACTGGTCCATGCAACCTCTTGTAAATGTGTTTATGTGAGAAAAACCCAACAAAAAGAAGAAAATATAAAAAAACAACAACCTACCAGTCAAAGAGAAATTATGAAAACATTGAAAGACAAACAGAGAAAGTCCCATTTCAAAAGATGGGGATTGAGTCGTGCAGGTTTATTTGATGGCTGTCGTCTTGTTTATTTCTCTCCCCTGTGTGGGAACCATTAGTGTGTTTCTTTGCTGTCAATCCCACATGGAAGCAGAAGATAAAGTGGCTTAGTGCTCAAAAGATCAAATACCACACACTGACAGACGGCAAAGTGTGCAATTTGTAATTCTTACGACACAATAATACACAAAAATACACAACCTCCCGCTTCTTCCTCCAGGAGAGATGGTTCTCAGCGCGTAAAGAGACATTTCCCCTCTTATGTGATTAACAGCAGAGACTCTAGCAGCCCGTTAATGGCATAACCGCCTCATGAGATAAAGGGCCGGCCGTATTTTCAGTTTCCTGTTGCGCCGGGATCGAGATGTTAGTGGAACTGAATACTGGACGTTCAGAGGTGGAGGCTCTGAAAAGATTAGAAACCCATCAGCCGCTAAACAACCGGCGTCATCCTCTCCACTTATTCCCTGTGAATATGCTCCACTGCCTCTGAAAAGAAACTCATCCCAGAGATTATACTGCTTATAATGCTTGTGTGTTTGACAAGTCTCCATGTCTCAGGGGAAAAAAGAGCAACAGGAGAAAAGTGCACGAGGGAAACGTGTTGTGTGTGTTTGTAAATGGTGATTGTGCATCATTTTCTCTAAGAGGAAAAAAAACGATTCAAAGGAAAATACAGAGAAATCACACGTTTAAAAGCACAAACGCCTGAAAGGTTTAAAAAAAATGGCCTTTCATTTATGAAGGGTGTCGTGTTTGTTCTGCTGCCAGATGCTTTTAGCTCTCTTGTTAACTCACAAACACTTACGTTGCCTCTTCCCCCCCGAAATCGATGCCTTGATTTGACAGCTGATTCCTCAGTATCATATGGATTTTCCACTTTAATGAGACAAGGTGCGGATTAGTGTTTCCAGCTGGTTTCTACCTGAACGTTTTTTGAGCATCATGGAGCCTAAATCAGTCAAAATACTGTGTTTAATCTCTAATGACACTGTTACATCACCATATTATTTTTTCACTCATCTCTCACCTCTAAGAATTTAGTTTCATGGGCCTTAAATAAGCTAATTTAAGGAAAATGGCTTATATATATGTATGCAATATGTATTTTTCTATTTTATCTGGTCATTAACATTTTCTAGTGGTGAAATAAGTTCAGAAAACAGCACGAATGTGTTAATACAAACATCCCTTCAAACTGTCCTCAGTTCAGTTTGTCCTGCTCGGCCGTTCAAGCATGAAGAACTGCAGCCTGTCAGATGTCGTTTGTGTCTCAAAACCCACGAGTCCTCACAGCTTTCACGTCATTTACTGTAGTTGGTTCGGATCACACTCACAGTCCCAAAGAAGTGCTCGGCAGGTTTAAATTTTTTAATGACCGGGACTGAGATTGACATTTCAGAAGCGTGTGAAGGACATTCAGCTAAATGTAACCGAACTTATCGCATCAGAGATTAAATAAACCGACAAAAATGCGTCTGATGGTGGCTGCAGCTGTCGAGGACTCAGAGGACAGGATGTTCTCAGCTACGGTTTCAGGGCATTCGGGGAAGGGGCAGTAATGGAAATGGAAAAACATACAAAATACATAGAGTGAGTTTTCAGCCTGTTTCTGACATTTATGTTTGCCTTAAAATATTAAGCCCAAGAACAAGTAGTCATAGGATAACAAAAAGTTAATGCAGATGTTTGAGGAATCAAGGCGTTCAGTAGCTGTACAGCAGTATTGATTGTCAATCTTCCAATATGATTAGTATCTATGCAGTGACAATTTACATTATTTCATTTTAACTGCATTAAACTGTAATAAAAAGAGTAATTTGTAGAAAATAAGTTGTAATGGACTCAGATTTAGGTGAGTGGCATCCTCATTTTGAAATATTAACAATCAAGTAGAGTAGATAAAGTGTATAAAGAATTTTATTATCGACCATCTGCACAACAGTTGTAAGTGAAAATATGAGGTGGGAAGTTGGTAATATGATGGAGAATGCACTTTATGAAGAAAAGAGCAAAGGGCCCGAGAACGCTTCCATGAGGAACTCCATCATCAATATTATGCAGTCGTATAAAGACCCAGCCTAAAAACTTCTTTCTGTGAGACACAAACAAATACACACAAGCACTTCCCAGTCTCAGATCATTGATTAATATATAATTTACATTCTTACAGTAAACACCGCAGAGTAAAAAGATGACATGCACCGAAGGACACAGAGATGTTGAGTGTTCGTCTGGGAGTGTTTTTGTTCTTCTGAAGTGAAGTGGAAGACTTTGCAGTCTGCAGATTTAAGACTGTGACAGACTTTTAATAAATGTCATAACACTTAAAGTCAACCTCATCACAACTTTGGTTATGTAACGAGGCGTCGAGACCTGGCTGTGAAGTTCTCTGATGAAAGCAGTGCTGACAGTGTGATGTCATCTGAAAGAATTGATGCAAACAGGACAGGTCACATTTTCAGTGGATGTTTTACTCCTTAAAATTACTGTAATTAATTTATTGATTTATGCAGAACGTTTTTTTGTTATCATAGAGCAGGTACTTGTGTTTCAGGGGAACATGAAACGAAAAGCAGACACAAAAAAGAAAATTCATTAGTCAATACTTTTAAATCATACTTTATTATTGTCAAAGAAAAAAACAAAAACATGCTTTGAATGTAGCCACACTGACTGAAGTCCCTCTGTGGATTAATGAGAGAGGCTGAACAATATTAACACGCATATTGCAGGTAATCAGAATGTTCCAGTAGAAAAGAAAAGACGGCAATCCGATATGAGACATCATCAAATAAAATAAACAAAAAAAGGAACGATGATTATGTAAGATTCAAAGTCAGAGGACTAAAACGTAAAGAGAACACACACTGCATAAAGACCTCCGTTGGCTGAATCAAGTGTGTTATTTGGGGTTTGAGAACACACGCCCCCCCGTAAGTGCATGAGGTGCAAACTCTGTACTGCTACTCTGAAGCACTCACAACAACACAGAGTAATAAGTCAGGTATCAGAAGAATGAATTAATAAGGGCAGATCATTTCCATAACAAAACATAGAGTACTTACGTTAAAAAAATAGAATAAAATAGTGCACTGAGTTCCAGTGTCCTAAAGCCTTTACAACAGTCTTCTAAGGTGCCGCAGTGAGTGAGATATGATCTTCTACTATCTACAGAGTGAGCTTACACGCTCCAACAGATATAGTTCTATATGAAAATGTAAGACAAGCAACAGGTGACGGGAAGAAACTATGAAAAAGAAATTCATAGCGATTTGTACGAAATACATAGAGGTGGGCTGTGTCTCATTCTTGAGCTTTGAAATCATTCCTGCTCATTCTCAATCAAAACTGTCATTGGGATGCATGTATTGTGATTCTTTTTCTAGTGGAAGGAAAATACATGAAGCAGATGAACAACATTTGGCTCGAACCTTTAGCTACAGACACACAGGAGAAGACACTGAGAATACTCTTGAAAAGTTTCACTGAAAAAATAGGCTTTCTACAAGTGAGGTGTCCAAATATATACACATTTTGAAGTGAGGATATTACTTACAACCCTAAGACTCCCTCTGAAAAGACTTTTTTGAAAAAAGTGGACTTTGTGTGACTAAAGAAAATATTTCTTAGCGGGGCTTCATATACAGTTTACACCCAGTCCCTCTTAAAAACATTGTTTCACAGTGTATTTTGTCCCTTTTTTCGAAATAGACTATGTTAGAGTTCCGAGGTTTGAATGCTTCTTGATCAACCATTAGCATATTATCTCAGGAACAACGTTGTCCTAACTGGTTTGTGCTTTTGCTAATGGAAGTTGAAAACACGGCTGGAGCTTCAGTGTCAGAAAGAAGCAAACATGAGGAGCACTGCGTTTCCTCTGGACCGGAGTTGTGTGCCCTGATGTCCACAGCTAATCTAGTGCCACGGCAGGAGGGCCCCCCCCCCCCCTCCCTCTCCACATGGTAGACTCGAGTTGGACTTGACCTTAGAGCATGAAACTCCTCTCGGCTTAGATGGAGCTTCTACGTTTATTGAGTCTTCTGTAGGTATTGATGCTGTGCAGACCAGTGGAAACGGAGCTGATGCCCGAGTGACGCTGCAGGCTGCACACGCATCCATTCGAGTGGAGGGGGTTGGAAAAGGCCTCTCCCTGCTCCATGTAGGTGTCCGAGGTGGAGAGGTCCCGTGAGATGATCATGGGTATGGAGTATTGCAGTTTTTCCCTGCTCTTGTACCACAGGCAGGAGCACATGGACTGGAAGTGGAGCACCTCAGCGTACACGTTGCGCAGGCCTCGGCTCGCTGGTCCGTTGCCCCCCGCCCCGCTCCCTCCACCGCATCCAGAGGGTGTGGAGGAGGAGGAGGCCGGGTCGGCAGAGCAGTGGATATGTCCGCCCGCCTGCCCGTTGTGAGCGAGGAGCGCCCTCTGCTCTGCGTCCCGCTTCTCGTCCTCGGCGTTCATCGTCATGAAGCGCAGCACTGCCAGGTTGAGGAAGGCTCCGATCACAGCCAGACCAGTCAGGATGTAGATGAAGCTGAAGGCCACGTACTCGGGCTTGGTCTGCAGAGCTTGCTCGTTCTGCAGCGCCACATAGTCCCCGAAGCCGATGGTGGTGAGCGTGATGAAGCAGTAGTAGAAGGCATGAAAGAAGCTCCAGCCCTCGAAGTGGGAGAAGGCCAGTGCCCCGACGCACAATGTGCTCATGCAAGATATGAAACCGATGATCACCATGTTGACCATGGAGACCTCCGTGTGCCTCAGGCCCACGCACTTCTTCAGGCGGTGGAGCAGGTACCTGACGAAGGTGTTGATCCGCTCACCCACGCTCTGGAACATGACCAAGGTGAGCGGGATGCCCAGGAGGGCGTAGAGCATGCAGAACACCTTCCCTCCATCTGTGCTGGGGGCTGCATGGCCGTATCCTGAGGGACAGAAGGAGAAAGGAGCAGGTTTACTAGGGCAGAACTAATTAAATCTACAGTGCAGGGGACAGGGGTCTGAGAGGAGGAGGCTGCAGGCTGGGAAGATTGTCAAACCTGGAGCAGACAGATATAAATGATTTGTATTCTTTGAGCAGCACTTCTGATAAATTCAAAGACTCTTCATTTCACGGCGCCAGAATGCAATTGGAATTGAGAATGCACAGCGGTGTGGCAGGAATGGCAAAGTACTGATGTTGTGTAAGGGAGAGGGAGTTTGAATTATTCATTGACAATTTGTCTGTGTGTGCAGTGGCTTCAGCTAATGAGTGCATTTGCACCTAATTAGCCCTCTACATTATTCCAGATCAAATAAACAGAACACCATAGGGTGTCCAGCAGCCCTTTGGATCGTCAGATTAAAGGACCCCCACAGCAGAATAGCAAAAGTCAGCGGGGCAGTTTGTGTGCGCTTCACTGAGTCTTTGGAGGAGTCCGAAAAAAACAAGAATAGAAAAAGATGAAACATTTTGCAGCAACAAATAAGTTCATTAAGAAACTTCACGTCAAAGGTTGGAGGATTAACTTTCCTTTGAATTAATTCTCCATTAAGAGATGTTATGTGAGTGAAATGGCCACTTGGATAACACCAGCGCTCACCACCAGCCGGTGTGAGATGAGGCATGACTCACAGAGGGATTCTGTATGCACTCACGGTACACAGCTCATGAATTTCAGGACAGATTTGATCGTCCTTCCGGCACATTTCAGGTTACGTGTCACCTTTTTGTCTCATAACGTCCTTCTCTCGCTCCCATTGTCCCACAGGAGACGAGGCCGTCGCACGCGGCATCATTACTGCCTGACATAAATTCAACCACAAGTGGACCTGTTGCACACGGGAGGCGGGGAGATGATGTCCTAGCTAACAATGGGATCAGCAAATGGAAAAAGGTTGGACAATAGTGAGAATGTAATTACTCCCGGGGCTGATTTAATTCTTTGGGGTCGGGTTTTATTGTCACACTGATCTGTGCGGTTGAATCACATGTCTGTCAGCTGCCAAGTCTGTTTAAGGCTTAACCAGCTGTGCTGCTATTACTGTTTGTGTGCTTTTGATTAGTACTTTGTTGTGATTAGGGGGCACAGTCAATACACAGTTAATCTTACCAGAGATCCTTGTACCCTGGCCAAATGATGACCTTGAATTTGACCTTGGTATCGAGGATTCTTTTGTCTAATGTAGCTTCCACAGTTTCCCAGTTAGGTTTCAAGTCTAAACTGGATTATTCGAATATGTAATTTTTCAAGGCAACTGTACTGTCAGGGTTTAAATTGGTTTTGTCAAATAAGCTTTTATACGATTAAAACCTGGCGCACTTTTTAACATTTATCTCCCTATATAAATAGTTGGGATAGCTAAAACTATTTGCCTTCAGCTATTTCAACTATTTATCCATCATTTCAACATTAGCATAATGTCCCTGCCTGTTTTGCTAATACTTGAGGTGAATGTAATGGCGAAAATAAACTGCCGACATATGGATAAATGGTGGGATCTCAAATTTCAGCTATTTATTAGATAATTTAATTTCATAATTCAATTATTACTTTAATGATTTACTGTGTGTATCTGTCACTTTTAGCTCCTTTCAACTGTTTAACCAACAGTCATCTTTAGCGATGTGTCCATTATGCTAGCTATTTCTTCGATCACTTTTAAAGGCCTAATGTGATTTCATGCCTCTTGCAGTTTGTTGAAACTTTCTGCTGTGACAGCATGGTCAACTCTCACAACATGAGTCAGTTCCTGTTGACATTTATTATGACTGAACACCAGCTTGGTTTTTCCTCCAGTGGCTTCTGGTTATCAAAAATGCATAAGAGATGGTCAGTCTGCTGCAGCGCAGGTCTGTGAATAACAATGTGTTCTACTCAGCCACTGTGAGCATATTGAAATCAGAACTTTCTAAAGAAAAGCTCCTTTATTAGATCTAGTTCCGGAGGTTGAGAATGAGAAGCTGTTTGCTGTTGTTTAAATAGTTTATCGGGTCTATGTTCCCCTCAAGCAGTGCAGCATTAGAAAATACTGTGAGCATCTTGTTTTGTCACCTCTTAAAACATTCAGTGTCAACGAGAAAGTCCACAATATGTTCAGATTTACCCAAAGGTGCTTAGCTCTGCAGCTGTGGGTGCAAAAGAAAAGGTAGACGCTCTTATTAACCATTCACTGCAGAGTGAGTGGGACAGAGTGTTCAGGTGAGGGAGGAGGCTGAGTGCTGAGGCCTGTCAGGAGCTGTCGACAGCGGGGGGGCAGCTTATCGGGACGCGGGGGACGACCGGAGTGACAGCGGCGCTCGTCACCAGCTGACACGGTGACCGGAGGCGACAAGGCCGGCCGTCCTGCTGCTGTGCGAGCGAAGCGGAGCGGCCTACATGACCCCCCCCCCCCCCCCAAACTTCTTCCGCTCCTCCCCACCAACAGTGACAAAGTTATCATGAGACAGGACGTCCCCGCAGCTCGTCCTGGCACTCAGCGGCGGGGGGGGGGGGGCCACGAGGGCCACTTGCTCTGTTTACATGAATTACTGTCATTGCCACTGGCGGAGGAAACGTGCATCCTGAAAGGTGAAGGAACAATGGAGGTTTGATGGACATCTGAGGAGCCCCAGACTCTCCGAGGCTGTAGCTTTCATATTGAACACATTTTGGTTTTCAAAAGAGGGATGTTATCATGAGGGAGAGGCTGCGACTATTTTGCACATATTTCATTGGGGAGACCGGGAAAAACTGAGAGGAGACATCTGGGAAATTACAGTCCTGGTTATTTTTTCTTCTCTCAGAGAAAACAGTAATTCCCCTAAAATTAGTGCAGATTGTCGACGCGTGTGAGGAAGGTTGCAGCACATAGAAGCCGTATCAAAGACTTCTCCGCAGCCCGAGACTGATTGTCTCATAACCTAATTTCTGCAATTATCATGTAAAGAGAAAATATGAAAATTGCATAACATTGAAAGGAGATAAGAGCCTTTAAAAGACTAACAAGCAGGGGGAGGCTTATAAATGTCAGCTGAACACAGGTGCACCGTTCTCCGAGCTCTCATTCCCTCCTCACTGCTGCCTCTCATTACCCAACCTTCATTTAGAGCCAATCATTTAAGCTAATGCCTCCAGCAACAGGCTGGTCCTAATTTAAATGCTTCAAAACAAATCATTTCATAGACAAGGGCAAATATTCCTGTAAGATATCTTTCCCATTCCTAAACATTTAGTCACTCAGAGAATTAATTTCCCGGGTCTGTAACATGTTCTTTTTTTTTTTTAACCCTCTAATTAATTTCTCATGTTTTAATCCTCCCATACTCATTTAAGCAGATGGCTTGCAGCTTTATTCAGTGCCGTGCCATATGAACCCTCGCTCAGTTTCTCAAATGAAACGTCTGATATCCTTTTACACAGCTCGTCTGGAGCAACGCAAATCAACGGTGCTCGCTGTACCTTTCAGTCCTGATGATCTGAATGCAGGTCCTTGCCTGTGTGTGTGTGTGTGTGTGTGTGTGTGTCTACAATATAACACCACCAGGCTAACAAAGTATTCTTCAACAGCCTGATTAATTAGGTGCGGGTAAAATTTTTTATAAATACAGGCTTTGAAAGTACATCAAAGGAAGGCATAATGTGGTTAGCAGGGCTCCAGTTCCACGTCACTCAATTACATTTTCATTGATTACCAGACACAATATGTTCTTGCCATCAAAATGAGAAACAGAACCTATTCATCAAGCCCATCGCCTCACCTTAACGAGGAAAGGATTTTCTAGAATTTTTATTTTTGTATCTTGAATTGTGTGTTATGTGCTGTCTGTCTATCTATCTATCTATCTATCTATCTATCTATCTATCTATCTATATATCTATCTATATATCTATCTATCTATCTATCTATCTGCCTACCTACCTATCTATCTATCTATCTATCTATCTATCTATCTATCTATCTATCTATCTATCTATCTATCTATATATCTATCTATCTATCTATCTATCTATCTATCTATCTATCTGCCTACCTACCTATCTATCTATCTATCTATCTATCTATCTATCTACCTACCTACCTACCCATCTATCTATCTATCTATCTATCTATCTATCTATCTATCTATCTATCTATCTATCTATCTATCTATCTATCTATCTACCTACCTACCTACCCATCTATCTATCTATCTATCTACCTACCTACCTACCTATCTATATATCGATCTATCTATCTATCTATCTATCTATCTATCTACCTACCTACCTACCCATCTATCTATCTATCTATCTACCTACCTACCTACCTACCTACCTATCTACCTATCTATCTGCCTACCTATCTATCTATCTATCTATCTATCTATCCTTCTATCTATCTACCTATCTATCTATCTATCCATCTATCTATCTGGATTTTAGTTTGAACAAAAAAAGGAAAAGCTGCTGAGCCCAACACGTGACTCAAATGTCCACAATACGTAGAACAAAAAAAAAACACAAGAGGGGAAAATATATGTTTTCAGGAGCCGGGGATGAAATTAAATACAAATGACAGATGCGTACACAAGGGGGAATAAAATGGCGTTATGAAACCTGGCATGTTATGTACACATTACACGTCTGACAGGATGGAAAGTCGCCTCACGGTCTCTGGAGGAGACTTCAGGACGTGCAGGCTCAGTAACAGAGGTGCTGGTGACCGAGCTGCTCTCTCTCTCTCTTTCTCTGGGCTTCACTGGAGACTGATAATGTCCTCAGACATCTGTGCTCCTGGAGACTAGTCAGTGCCGCGCTATTTAATACACTCGTCAGTGTGTGTGATGCAGGGGTTTCACACACAATTTTGTATTATCTTTGCCAGCAGATGAT
Organism: Pleuronectes platessa; assembly: GCF_947347685.1. Classification (NCBI taxonomy): domain Eukaryota; kingdom Metazoa; phylum Chordata; class Actinopteri; order Pleuronectiformes; family Pleuronectidae; genus Pleuronectes; species Pleuronectes platessa. The sequence goes on from NC_070642.1 coordinate 17,749,303, forward strand.
TTGTCTGCGTTTTTTAAGAAACATTACCCGAGAACTACTCAACCAATTTCCACAAAACTTGGCGGAAGGATACGGTGGGGGTCGGGGAGGGACCCATTAAATTTTGGTGCAGATCCCAACTTTTGCGAGATGGGATATATTCCAACATTTTTGAGAATTTCTAAAAATAATAATACTGAGATCTTGATGGAAAGCAAGGCACATTCAGAGGACTGAAGTCTATGAGTGTGAAATTTGGTGCAGCTGGATTGAGTTTGAGGGACTGTTGGGCCTTGGCGGAGGTTCACGCTCCCCTGGGAGCTGTTTTAGTTGAGATATTCTTTAACCCTCCCCGGTAGATTCTTCTTCTTTGGCTTTCACTCCATTACAAACTGCTGCTTTCCACCAAAATGGCTTGATTTTAAACTTCAGTGGATTCTAAATCATTTAAAAAAGATCAGATACATCAGAAAAGTTTTAGTAAAATGATTTACATTCACATCAATCTAGCAAATGACCAGTAAAAAAAATATTACATAAACTCAATAAACTTCTTTTCTGTGCTCTTAGTTAAGTCGTCTGGATTACGGTCGTTATATAGTGTCTGGAGGTCAGAGAGATTTCAGTGAGTAAATCAAACTAAAAGCATGAAAGAAAGAGTAGGATTTTAAAAAGAGAGTGGGAACATCTTCCAAATCCCTCGAGTGAGCAACACTGATGGTAAATAGATTAAAAATACCAACGTAGATTAAACACCGGAGGACTTATGTAAAAGATAAGACATACGACTGAGAGGCTTTAGTTTCAATGTAAGTGGTATAGACACCAGAGTGTGATGGATGACGTGACCTTTTCCCGGAAGTGAAGTCAAAGTGTCTTGATTGTCCCCTTGTGGCTGGTTGCAGTATAACTCATCTGGGATGATTCTTGCAAGTTGGGTTTTTAAAGAGTTATTTAAGTTATAAAAATGTCAAGATTGACAGCTGTCTCTGACTCTGAGTGCATGTCTCGTGGGTCTCTGGCTCGAAATGACGTCTTTGGCACAAGATGGCAGAGTTCATATCTGGGATTATTTGGCTTCATTTCTGAATAGTGGAAGGAATCAGAAGCACGTCATCCATTTTTTATACACAGTCTATGTGTATACACTATACAAAAAACAGAAACTTCTGAAAGTCCTCACATCAGCAGCAGAGAACTGGATGGGGAAAACTTGTGTGATGACTTCCATCTCCCTGGTTGGACGTCACTGTCAGTGTGCATCACCGTAGTGGTCAGTAAACAAATTCCTCGAGCAGAGCCCCACTGAGCCCGGAGGTGTTGCCCTCCATCACCACATCCAGCCCTACATGGCTGACCTAGTTCTTCAACATACAGGTGGCCTGAGCAGCCAGCCCCGTGTGACGTCACGCACATCTCCGTTTACACCGTCGATACAGCGCGGCGCAGATTGGAGAATGTTCTGTTCAAATGTGCAAATAAACACTGGTCGTGTCAGCCGCTCGGTACAGACTGTCTTCGAACACGCTGCTTCCCAGCATGCCTGCAGCTCGCTCTCCTCTCCAGCTGCGTCTGGCCAAGGACGTCATCACAGGACACGGTAAACTGTGGATCTTATCTACACGTGAGCATCAAACGTTTCGGACGCACGAAGATTTTGGAGAAGAAGTTAATCATTAAATCTGGTTTTCCCACGACTCGTGTCCTACCTCTGTGTAAAGTGGCCACCATCGACTCTCAATCACAGACACCTCAAACTCCAGACGACCCCGGGACTGTTTACTCAGGCTCTCAAACACAGCTCTGGCTCTCCCACCTCCCTCCATTACCCCGTCCGGCTTTTGACCCACAGGGCCTTGCTGACAGATGCTGGGTAATGTCCATGTAATGAGAGCGAAGGCAAAGAATTGGAGGAATACTTTTTATCGGGGGGGGGGGGGGGGGATATCAATATTTAGAGTCAATGAGTTTAAACCTGAAGCAAAGGAAGCAAAGCTATTTCATTTATTTTCAATGAGTGGGAGTTCAATGAGTTTTCAGCGAGTTATGGATTAGAGAGCGAGCTCTTCCTGCTGTTTTAACGGCTTCAGTGCTTTATTATTCAGAAAGTCAGAGCTGATACTGAGGTGCACAGTGAGTAGTGAGACATCCTATATGTTAGTGCCACGGGTTAATTCAGTTCATCTGTCCCGAAATAATAAAAACACAACTCAACAAATCCCTTTTGTTGAACATTATCCCGCTAGACTGACATCCAGCAGCAAGGGCAGAGTATATATAGTTTTTCAGAGTCTTCCAGAACCATTAAAAAAAAAAAATTGATCTGCCGCCTCTACGCTTAAGGCTTTATTAAAGATGGCAGTCATGGTTAGAAGAAACCGATGTTCCCTCCAGACAGGATGCAAGCGTTGGTCTCATGTGTCTTGTTGACTTTACAATCCACTTCAATCATAAAAAACAACTATGCACTGCTCTGCGAATGGAGAGACACACTGCATGGATCTCTTCTGCTCATCCCTGACCATCAGGCCACCGCTGCTTCTGTATCTGACCCACATCCGTCAGTATTCAGCAGGACTCAGTCAATAGAACCCTGAAGCTGAGCTGTTCACCTGTGTAGCCAAAGGTCAGTGAAGCTCCACCAAGCAGGCAGAACTCCACGAATCGGAGATGCTACTGTTGTAGTGATCGACAAACATCTCTTACATTTATTAGTCTCAGTTGCAGAGCGCTGGTTGTCCATCTGTATATTCTATTCAATTATTAATATCGAACGTATCGAATGTCCAAATGCACCAAATTCAACTCTGCACCTGCAGCAACTTTCCTTTCACCAAGTACCAGATAAAGTTTACTGATGAGTAATTTTGACACTACATGTATATCGTCCTTTCAACTTAGATCCTTTATTTATCAAATTATTGTATTTATACGTTGCATTCGATACCTATAATGATGTCAGGTATGTCAGCGTCCACATTATACCGACCCTGCTGTCAGCAAACTGCAACAGAGGAAAAAATATCTCTCTAATCAAACTTTCATTATATGCAGTGACAGTGAACACGCAGGCTGCACAGCGGAGCGGGGAGGTGTCGGCGGGTACTGGATATATTCATCACAGGCAATCTCATGTAACGCTAGAGGAGACAGCTCATTGGCAAAGCGTCTGTCTGGGTTCACTTTAACTTGGTTACCCCGGTGCTGGCTCCAAATCAGGGCCTGGGAGCATGTGCTCTCATCCAGCGCACAGCTGAGGCCCAAACACTGAAGCATTACAAGCCTGAAGACCCAAAGAGACAAGAGGTTCGATCACGGGCTGTGACTCGGCTGCCGCGCACCCCAGCTTCACCTGTCTTGTATAAAACCTCTCATCAGCATGCAACACAGTCACGACATTCACACGCACACTCTGCATCTCGTGAAGCATTGAAACAACAACGTTTGCCTGCGTGTGTCCGACCATCCTGGTTCTAATGTTTGGCTTTCACAGTGAGGAAAAAAAAATCCCTATCAGAGTTTTTTCCAAACGTACTCCGTAGGTTCCTTTTTAGGGGATATGAGCGGGAACCTTGGCAGGCCGCAATTTTCCATGAGGTCAGTAAGCAAGGCATTCCATGTGGAGTGTGAGATCTGTGGGAGGGTTACCTAATTAAATAACTCACGTGATTTATGTACCTGATACACAGTTGATACGGGTCTCTTTTCAAATTCACTACACAGCTGGACCACGGCACGAGTTTACATACACAGATAGTGCACACAAATGGGGGGGACGAGGAGGAGGAGGAGGAGGAAGAAGAGGAAATGAGAGATTAAATATAAAGGGGAAGAAAAGCAAAATAAGGTTAAGAAATAAAACCGAAGGGACAAACCGATTTTTAATACTTAACAGAGAGTGAGTCTGTCCTGTGCCAAGTTTTCTTTTAAAAACATTGTACTGTCCTGAAACCAAGACACACACAGCTTTAGAACTTAATTTAGAAGGTAGGAAGTCTTTAATTTGTGGTCACCGCTAATAGGAACAAGTTGGGATTTGGTTCCAGGCCTTTAAGAGGTCAACTCAAATAACAGAGGGATCCATTTCCACCGCTCCACTTGGGTTATCTGCTTTGAAAGTGTGCCTCTGTTGGCCCAGGGAGAACATTTTATTTGAGACTGGAATTCATAGTTGTTTGTGTTGGGGAGAGATGCTGATTCCCCGTGGTAAACAACTGGAAGTATTGCAAAAAAATACCTGGGGAACTGAGCAGAAAATGTTGCCTCAAAACATGAAGTCTGGAGAGAATCAAACAAAGTAAACTTCAGTTCTGTTCCTGCACTTTTGACCTCAGATCAGTGAACATGTAAAGAGAGCACAGGTCAGCGGGGGTGTGAGGGGAGAGGACATAAATCAACGTGGTACAAGGTTCAAGGGGGAAGTATATGTTCATCTGCATCTCCACCGTAATTTAAAGATCAGGGAGATCGGGTATAAAAGCTATAACAAGTTGTTCCACTCCGGTCCAGCAGGTGGCACAAGACTACACAACAATGTTGATACTATATAAATCGACAAACATATAATCAAACAAAAAGTTGATGGTTAGCGAAAAGAATGAAAACAGTTCCAATAGCTACTTGAAAATAATAGATTAACCTCTGAAATAGTTAGTTACAAATAATGTAAAATGTCGATAAAAGTAATGGAAATCCAGTTATTGATATATGGTTCAATTAAATACCTTAAATTGTAGTCTGTTACATTAAAAACTTATATATGACTTAAGTTGTAGAGGAGATAGCTACAAGTGGTGAACAAAGAGTTGCAAGTGTTAGCACTCAAGCTAACAGTGATGGTTAAACTATAACAGTGGATAATGCAACATAGCTAAAAGTTGAAAATGGCTAATGTGTTGCTAAAAGCAATGTTTTTTTTATGTAAGATTTGATTCGATAAATGGAGGAAGTGTTTGAATATGACATGTTTGAAACCGTTAAATAAGATAAAGATTAAAATCGTTTCAAAAGAATAATTGAGGAACAAAGCGGTCGGTGTAAGAGGTTCGTCTAATGAGGCCGCTCTGGTACATCAGACCAAAAAGTGTTGTGAAGCGCAGGCTAGACTTTAGGCTACAGTGCATAATTAGTCACAGATGCCACGGCTGATGATGGTGGTGAGGATGACGAGCATCATTTTCTGTGGAATACGTTCAGAGCCCAGACACACACTTACATCGCGGCCAGGAACTGGGCCAAGAGTGAATCAGCGGATAACTGCTAATATTCACACACTATTAAACAGCTTTAGAGTCTAATGGTTTTGTCTCACATGCTGGCGGAGAGGCCGTGGATACTGTACCACACGAAATCACACGTAACGCTGGAAAACAGTCCAGCTCAGCGTCATTAAAAAAAAATAACATACGTGACAAGCCTGCTGTAATTTGACGTGGTTATTTCACGCCTGCCATGTGATTTTTGGCGATTTGGACTGCGGCCGGGTAATGTTTTATTCAGCCGAATGCCTTTTTTAAAAATAGCTCTTCTTGCTTTCTTGTTTCTCTTCGCTCACTCAGCTCCTGACTCTCTCTGCCCTCCTCTCTCTGCCCTCCTCTCTCTGCCCTCCTCTCTCCGTGTTTCCCTGTCGCCTCGCTCTCTAATTCAATGAGATGTGTTGCAGCCTGCGCAGCACAGTCACCTGCCTCCGTCACCTGATTCCACTGATATATTCGTACATGTTCTGGCCCCCGTTCCGCTCATTCAGCTGCTCTCAGGGAGCAGATGCTGTCCTGAACTGACGTGCTGGCAGAGGGGGGGGGCACGCGTGTCTGGCACATAACACACATGCATCAGATTACACAGCAAAAAAGGACGACAACAAGGTAAAAAGCCAGGATTAAATGAGAGGACAAGGACACACAGTGGAACAATGATAAGCATTCAGGCTGCACAAGCCAACCTTATGTTTTTGAATTCTTCGAGGGCAGCATCAGCAAAACCAGGACACGTCTGTCTATTTCTGCGTTTCTATCCTGCTGCTTCATGAATTTTAAATTCATGCATCTCAGTGGCAAAGCTGGATAAACAATCAAAAGCAATGGTTTAACAGCTTCTTGCTGGATAATCAACACCACCAACGGTTTGTATTTCAATTAAAACTCCTGATATTTGCATATCGGTGGTTGGATCTGCATGTTCTTTCACGATAACTTAAAAAATATGGTCAGCATTTCGTTAGAAGTCTCCATTGACAGAGGCTTGAAGCTTATCTTTGGCTTTATACTGTTGTATATAAGGAAGTTCTCACATTATTAAATGTTGAACATTAAAGTAGAATATAGTGAATGGTTTAGAATGTTATTTTTTGGGGGGGTTATTTTTCTAACTTTCGAATAGCTGATCTGAAGAATGGGAAAAGCTTCAACCTCCCCTGGGAAGTAATAGCGCTCACTTTTTCAACTTTTGTTTGAGCTTGAAATTTAAATGAATCATCTCCAATTTGATATGTAATCCACCATAAATTGTTAGCTGCAGAAACGGCCAATATCAAATTCTTTATGAAATAGCCAAAACGACATTTCATCCTGTATCCACCAGATTCACAGACATTTTTTCTTTAAATGGGATTTGACCAAGACACAGTCAGACACACGCTTTGTTCTGTGTGGTTCTGATAATGGTTTTCTACTGGAGTCAGAAGTGCCCATCAACGTCCTGGCTGAGTTGCCTGACTGGGATTGTTTCCATCCCGAATAACGATCATGTGTCATGTTATTTGATGCACGAGACTAATGCTGGTACCTGAATTAATGACCAGAGGCAATTAAATCAAGTAATGGATCTTATTAAGCTGTTACATGAACCCCTATCCACACCGCCTGGTGCTCGTCAGCCTCTTCTGTCCTGAAAAACTAGTTGCCGTTTTATTTTTGGTGCTAAACTGAGAAATCTGAACAAATAAAAAAAAACAACAAAGAACAAAAAACTAAATCTGTTTGACCTAATGCTGTTTTTGTCCTGTCTGTCAGTCACAGAAGGCGCTACAGTAGAATGCCTTCATTTAAATGCGCTGGAAAAGCTACGTAGCTAAACATCACGAATCGTGGAGACAAAAAGGTTTTTGAAAGAAACAAATAGCTTTTGAAAAAAATCATTTTCGTTTGTTTTCCTTTGCTGCATTTCTTGTAGTGTTGTATTTACTTTTAAAGTGTTATCATGATAAGATAGAAAATCACTGGCAGTTGCAATTTTTGAGGTCAAACTTTAAGAGAGACTTATTCTGCTCATATTCAGGTTTAAAATATCAGTTTAGGTTGTTATATGAAAAGGTTTAAATGCTCTCATCGCTTTCCTCTGATGATTGCTGCAGCTCCTCTTTTCAGCTTCTGTCTGAAACACTTAGTTTTAGCTACTGTCTCTTTAAGACCCCCCCCTTCTGATGAAGCCCATTCTGCTCTGATTGGCCAGCTTCCGACTTCTATCGGAAACTTTTCTGCGAACTTCGTGCTTTTTAACTCTTACATAGGAAAGAAAATCATATGTCTCCACCACAAGGAAGTTCTTGCTGCTTTTGCTTCTTTGTGACACGCGAACACGTCACGCTACATGTTGTGTGTGCGATGTCCGAATCAAATCACACAGTGTCGTAACTTTGTCTGAACTACGACTGAATGACCGTCGGCTTTTGTCTGTGTGTCCGGTCTCCTTGACACCTTGGTGAGGTAACCACTGCCTCGGGGCGCCCATATGGCGCGAGCCGACAGACCGGGAGCGGGGCATCAGTTCCACCTCCACTCAGTCTGCAAGTTCACCTCAACAGACCTGAGTCACACGGTATCTGCAGCATTTGTTCTAACCTACTTGGAGGAGTAAACCTGCATCGTGTCAGTTTGGCCAAAACCGATTAGAATGAATATTGTGGATACAGCTGGTTGCGGGTTTTAAATCTGTTTTTGTTATTCAGTGATATTTCGTAAGTGGTGAGTTCAGACAGTCTGGGACCTGGAGAGGTTGAAACCACGATAATAAGGACATTCAAATGTCACTTCACTCCAGCTTATGTCTCAGCCCGAGATTCATTATGAGCAGAAATAGCCTGACCGTCCACTTCTTCGGTTATGACGGACAAAGTTGTGTCTCCTATTAATTAAACAACAAACTTGTCTTGTTTCAGCCTCAATGGTCATTCGGGGTAGAAGTCTTGTCTGGTTTAACCTAAGTTCCATTTCACGTAAATTAACGGTGATTTATTTCCCCTCCTGCCACGTTTCCTGTCCTGTGTTTTTTTACACGTCTGTAAAACCAAACCTTCCCCTGAATCTTACAACAAAAGTGTCTTATTGTTAATGGCTGATGTAGAGCACAGTAACCGAAGACCATAAATGTCAGTGGCCATGATGCTTTTTATGTTGTAATGATAGCGAGTAGGTTTACTGGCAAGCGAGTGTAGATGTTTTTTTGGTGACGTCTTCTTGTTCCAGCACCAAAGAAGGAGTTCAAAAGCTTTCTGCTTTGTATTCGGACGATAAAAGTAGGAGGTACTGCCTCGTTAATGTAGTGTAGTAAAAAAAACAAAGGATTACTCACAAGCTTTACATGATCAACTTAATGTGAGCCAAATATCCTGTTGCAGTTTTTCAATTTCCTACTTTGTGTCCTTAAAATAAATCGTAATTTACAAGACAGGGTGACCCAACACCAGGCGGAGATGAGTCAACTGTTTATACACAAGTCCACTTTCTGGAAATTACAACCAGTGAAATCCATATTCACAGATAAGAGTGATCTCGTATTGCTATGGTGTGCGTCCTCTTAGACAATTCTTGAGTGCACTCCAAAACAATCCCCCGACAAGAACATTGCCACTGCACAATTCCGCAAAACCACAGATTACAATCAAATGCAGCACTTATGTCAAATGCCATTTTCACCGCAATATCTAGCAAAGGCAACAACGGAGTAACTACTGAGCTGAGGGGTCATGGTTGTCTCAGTTTCACTTAACTAAATCACTTGGTTCATGTCAGGGAAAAGTCGTTGTGAACATCTTCACACAGTCTTGCACACTGGTGCCTGCAGTCCCCTGTGGGGGGGGGGGGGGGGGGGGGTCACAACAGGGAAGGCGAAACAGATGATTGCTTTGGGCCCCCGAGGTGAAAGGGGGGCCCCAGACTATTAATGTCAGAACACAGCAACAATATTTAGTTTTTATTCTATGATCGGTTGTGTACAGGAGACAGCAACAACACCATGGTCAGGAATCACCAAATGAGGCTCCGAGCCAGGCTTAATAATACAGTATGAGATTTTGGTTGTAGACTAGCTTGAGCAGTTCAGTTCGAAACGTCCTTTTTACCCGGGGCCACGAAAAGTCCATTTAAATCCACCTAGGCCCCTGATTGACTTTGAATTCAGGCATCCAGTAGGAGGCCTGAGCACAAACAAACCTGTCTCAAGTTAAGTTACTGCAGCACATGGGACAGCAACGGACCAATAGGACACATGTCAGCAAACATAACTAGTAGATTTCTTTTTCAACATGAACGCAGTTGATAGTTTGCAATCATAGAAGTGAGCTTTTGGATCGGACTTCAGGCAAACGGATCCATTTCTCAAATCAACCTTTCTGGATTGTTAGTTATGATCTAAGCAATAACGACATTTTTTAACATGGGGCTTCTTGATGGAGTCTGAGGTTCCCAATCATTTGAGATGGATATCAAAGCCAAGCATACTTTCACAGATTTCTACAAAGCTTGGTAGAAGAATGTGGGATGGGTCAGAACCTATTACATGTGATGTGGATCAGGGGCCGGATCCAGGTTTTTTTCTAATGTCTTTAATACTGCAAGAGAGGGAATTTTGCATAATTTTCCCAAGGAGTAAAACATGGATCATTTAGGAAAAATACCTCAATCAAGTGTATGGGATATGGTGAAGCTTGATAGATTCTAGGCGACTGTCGGGCCTTGGTGGAGCTCTGCACTCTTCTCTGTGCCAAAGGATTTCTATATTGCTCTACATGTATAACACAGAACAGAAAGCAAACCAGCCATCTCCCAGTGTCATCATGGAACCATCAGTTCAACTAAAAAAGCTTTAACTGCCTCTTTGACAGCCCAGATTGCTTTTGTTCCCATTTTGTGTCAATTGCCATGAACAATAAACACCCTGGACCCGTTTCCAGCCGCCACACATCAGCATGTAGATCAGGAGCAGACGCCTCCCCTCTGACAGCAGTGGTGTTGGGATTATTCCAGAGAAAAACAGGTTAGCAGCCTGTTTCTTTAGCCCAAGGTTTTCACAGGGGACTTTTTTTCGTACAGATATTAAACGTGTACTCATAAGCTCACGTTCAGATCGCGGCCCTCGGGGGTAAACACAACTCACCTATCACTGTTATTGTTATTATCATTACGCCCCAGTGTGTGACAGTCCACTTCATCCAGGTTGGCTTGTTGAGAGATTAAGCAGATGCTGGAAACAAATTGGAAAACAAATTCCCCGGGGTGACTCTGCATAAGCCGGGCGAGCGGCGGTCTCTTGGCGCTGTCGGACCGAATCATTCCAGCGCTCGGAGCCAGTTGGAGAAGCATCGGGCTAATACAACACCGCGGTTACCAAAGCATTCAACACTGTCCCGCTCTCTGGACGGTCGGAGCCGTCAGGAGCCGGCGACTTGTGAGAGAAATCACTTCAGGTTGTTATGATAAGGACGGAGATGAAAAGCTCTCCCGTTTGTTCTTTGAGCAGTAATAGCTTCTCACCTCTCACCTCGGTGTTTGGATGCTTTCCACGCGGCTGAGGAGCCTCTACCCTGCTTGATGTGGAAAGATTTTCTTTATTGTGACACAGACTTATACCGAGGCAGAGAAGAGCTGAGGCTCCTGGAGCTCTCCAGGCACCGGGGAGACAGCTCAGTGCTTTGGGCAGATAATCAACACTCATCCAGCTGGTATAACACCCCCACCCGTCGGAGAGGAGTGTGTGCGAGAGCCACTTTTCGTGACATTGTGTGATCCTCGGGGAGAACTTCTCCGCCGTGGTCATGTGACTGGCTGCGATACGGCTTTTTATAGCAACAGACTGTAATTTAGTTTTTGGGGCCTTGAGCTATCGAATGGTACTTTTTCAGATTTCAGTTTTCTGACGCTGACTTTAGCACAGCGAGCTCAGCTGTCTGGGTTTTGTGGGTTACGTATAAATCATCACACTTCCTTGGTTCTCTGCTGCTCCACTGTTTATCGAAAGGGTTAACTCTTAGTTCAAAATGCAAAACAAGCACACACACATATACTAATGTACACATAATGAGCTCCAATGAACCAAGACAATTGGCAGACAATTTGCAGCTCATTCTCGGCTGTGTCTCTTAAGCATTATTGAGTGAAATGTATCAATGGCTTTGCATTAGTGTCTTTCCCCACAAATTTGCCGTAATTTCCTTTCAGGCATTTCCTGGGGAAACAGCTCATATGGATTCTTTTTTTAGATTGATGCTCACATACACAATGAACTGCGGCAGACATTATCATTTTTGGTCTCTGAGCAAATTTAGTGTTTATTGGCACATGTGTGGGTTTATTTAGGAATCTGTTGGGTGTTAATGAAGAAGAGTTTGAAAATAACCCAGTTTGTGATGCATGAAGACCTCAGTAACATCACTGAATAATGTATTTATGAAAAATGGCCATTATTGTGCTGGTCCTGTGAAACCGCGTGATGGAAGACAAGTGCAAGAAAAACAACTCTGATCTTTAATTTATCAGTGAAAGCTCAAATCTTCACTTATATTAAGAGCGAGTCCTGAACATCACTTCTCAACCAAATGAGTTATTTGATCAAAATTCTGTCGAGCTATAAACTTTCATGGGAGCTGTGGATTCATCTGTTTAAAAAGTAATTGCTGGACGTCAATTTGTCTTAAAATATGAAAAAAGAAATGCAGTACATTGCTCAACAAGACAGAAGACAGAAATAATTACATTAATGAGAGATTGTTTTGAGTTCCAGCAGCCAGAGGAATAGTAGCTTCCATGGATGTGACATCCTAACTGACTTTTAATTACCATCTTTTCAAAACAATTTCAACCAGACTAGTCTAATTAAAAATATTTATACACATCCTCAACGCTCCTTGCAAAGCTTAATTTTCCATAACATTCTCCACGGCAAAACCAAAGAGGCACAATAGCCGTAACTCTTTTTTTTCCACTACCATTGTTCCTGGACTCACATCGCAACTGTCTGCACCCCCGAACACATTTGCAATACCTTTCCTTTTCAGGTCACGAGGAGAGAACAAGTGTTGGAGCCTTATTTAAGAGGCAGTCTCATCTGTATACTCCGCACACACAGAGCCTTTACATATTTCATTTTCCTCTTTGCCTCGGTCACTTGCAACTTACGAACATGGTCTCTGATCGAGAGAAAAGGTTTTGATGACAGTTTGGATTTAGCTCACTGTTTACACAGATGTGGAAAATCTAAATATTCAATCTCATTTCAGCATGTAGCTTTTGCTCCCCTCATTGGTTTGTTTCCATTCATTTTCTCATCACCTTAGTTTGCCACACAGGTTCGATTAATTTGCACTCAGCCACCCAGGATATTTAGGTTTGTTCGAGTTGAATTTAGCCTTTCTCTTATCTTCTCCTTGTGTGTTATTTGCTTTAACCAAACCAGTATCTATGTTTAGGTCTGTTGGTTCAGTTAGCACCTCACTGGTTGGTTGTTAGTCGGCAGGATTATGCAAAAACTACTGAAACAATATCCATTCAATTCTATGAGGGAGAGGGATAAGGTAAAACCCATGAAGTCCATAAGAACCCCAAAACTCATTAAGAACTTTGGCGATAGTGGGGGTGCACATGCATAAGAGTGAAAGAGAACTTGCTTGAGAGAGAGGGTATGTGCACAACTGCTGAAACTATGAGGTCTGACTGTCTGCGTGGATGGTAACAACTTTATGGACAATGGTGCAGGCGAACACGTGGAAAATAGCACTGCACATGAAAACTAACAAAACATCTAGTTAGAGATCTCTTATGCTGTCATGACAGATGTAAGAGAATTTGATTATTTATGAACCTGATGCAGGAGAAATAATAAGATGTTCACCCAGTTGTTAACTTAAGGGTTTGTATTGTTTTTCTGGGCAATGAAAATGTGTTTTTTCTTCAACCAACCAACCTGTTTCCTCTTTGCCTCACTGACAGTCACAACCGGATTTTCCATATTCATCAGTACATCGTCATCCAAAGGCTATTAAAACATGACTCCACTTGTGACATATCATTTCGTTATGATGAACTCAAGGTTGAAATGTATTTTTGAGTCCCACACATACCGTCATGTAGCCATAAATACTCACCAGAGCGCAATATGTGTATAGATGATCTGCAGAAAGATGCATTATTTACTTCAGTTTTAGTGACGTGTTAAAAGCTTAAATACGCAGTTGTTATAGTAAGTTATGTGCATCACATTTACATAAAGAATAATGTCTGACTTGTCTTTTAAAAGAGGCAATAACTTCAGCAATGTACTGCACCTCCAGTTGACATTTACAGCATTGATGGGGTTGTAACACGTATTTATTGTCTGGAACACTATGACACATCTCAGTTAATCTCAAATTTCCACTGGAAGGATTATGACATTAACTCAGCGGCCGTATCCAGCCCGCACTAAAAGCTCTGGGTTGTAAAAGAGGCACATAATTCAATACAGAAGCAGGACATGAGATTATAGGAGTTTTTCCATTCAGAGGGGAAAAGATGGAGAAATGATTTCACACTTCTGATCAAATAAACCTCCCAGGAGTTGGTTCCGCTGAGTTTATCTGAAACTTTACACCCCCAGCCTATATTTGTACTCTGGAACCCGAATCAGTAGGAAAGGATTCAGATCTCACTACTGTGTACTATTTTATTTGGTCTCGCTCCAGCCCGCCCGCGCTGGATTAAGAAGTCTAACAAACACAAAGTCATGTTTTGTTTAGTGAGTCAGGCAGGCACTCAACTTTCCATCGAGGCTGCGGAGCATTAAGCAGACGCACGAAAAGGTAAACACTCGCTGGTCATGTGAACGGAGCAGGAGCAGCAGTGAGAGTCGCCTCTATCAACTTTCTCACATGTCGCTCCTTTAGATCCAGAGCAGCAACAAGCTTTCTCAACCAATAACAGCCGAGGACTCCTCCGCCTGCGGACTCAGTTTGTACCAGTCACACGTTTAAAATAAATAAAACCTCACGTTTACACACCGACTTCTAAACTGTCCGTCATTAAAGTGTCTGGGACAGGTTTGATTTTTAGCGGGTCGTGTTTTTTCGCTTCAGTCTAAGTTGTTTTTAGCTTTTTCTCCAACTTCAAATGTTCGGAACAAATTGAAAAATAAAAATCTTTGGTTTCAGTCTTCAGATTAAAAGAAAATACAAATGAAAGATCCGGACCTGACTACGGATCTACAGAGGATTGATTCTGTGCAACTAAATGCTTCCAACCAAATGCTTCCAGGGTGGTGGTTCCCCGTTCGAATCCTGGTTGGAGTTTCCCTATGTTGCCTTCCTCCCTCTTCCTAAACAGTCTGTAGGTATGAATGTGAGTGTGAATAGTTGCTTGTCTCTGTACATTGGTTCTGTGATACACTTGCATCCTTGAATAAGAGGTATAGATAACGGATGGATGAATTTTCCCCGTGCTGGAAGTGACTGATAAAACCCAGTGAACAACCTGAAGCACCATGTTTGTGTTTGTTTTGAGTCTAATGAGTTGTGGATGGCGTTAAGGAGGTGTATGTGCTTTGCTGTCCCTTGTGCCTCTATAATATTTAATCTATTCAATTCCTTTAATACAGTAACAATGATTACAAAACAAAGAATGTATTAAAATTCACTTTAGTGCAGCAGTGCTGTGTTCATTAAAGTTTGCCGCTCATTTGGGTCCACTCACTAAACCCAGAGACTTAAACAAATCAACAAAGTTTCCTTCATTAGAACCGAGGAGCTCAGTCTCGCAGACTCTCTTTCTCTCCTTCTTTCATAATTACGCTCAACACAACAACACGCGACAGCAGATAAGAGCCGCTCTCCTAATCGAGACCTCATTACTTTTCGCCATTTGTGAGTAATTAAGTCAACGTTATCTCGGGGGAAGCCATCAAGAGCAGATTTACAAGGTGCTTCTCGAGCGTAAAAATACAATGCACACAGGATTTACAGGGAATGTTCACTCGTAGGGAAATACAATGAGAGAGCATCATCAAAACAATACAAGCTTACTCCAGGTGGGTTCAGTCCAAAGGAAAGCTGATTTCAGTTCTAAATGTAGAAATGTAGAGAAAGTTTATGAGCTTAATTAATGCATGATGTGAGGGCGGGGATCACATTTATGTTTGTGTCAGTAACAGTTGCATGAGGTAACTCCTCAGCAGGTATAGCCGAATATAAGCTACAGACTCAGAGCTGCCCATTTTTTGAAGTTTACGATCTTGCAACCACAGCTCCCTTCTGGTGAGTGTTTTAGCTTTATACGCAGAAAGGGACACAACAATGGTGAAGATGAAGACGAGGGAGTTGTTTTCTTGACGATGAGGAGAAACCATTACTGACATTCAGTGTTAGCACAGCTTTGCAGTCCCCGCTGGTATCGATTCCCATCGGTAAGTCAGAGCAGAACGATTGAACCAAACCGAGCTCAGTCATTCTGGCAGCTCTGGACGTCTCCAGTGACAGCCCTGTGGCAGGACTGACTCAAAGACACTGAGTCCACTGCTCTGTCTTAATTAACATTGTTAACATGAATATAAAGTATAACTCATCCAGTGTTTATCCCCTCTGGACCCTCAGGACCTCAAACCTGTTAAGCTTGTTGTGTCATTTATATCTTAAAGAGAAAACTCATATTTCTTATGTCAGCAAACAGCCCTAAGTCAGGTTCTATCTCTGTGATGAGTGAGGGGGACACTGCCTCCCTGCACAGCCCCATGCTGGCTTATATAAGGTCAGCCACACTGTGCTGGGGCCCTTTTATGCAAAGAGCAGGGAGAATACAGTTACTTTATCCCCCAATTCACTTGAAACTCAGCAGCAGCTCCTCAGCAGAGCCGGGATCAGTTCACCCCCCAATTCGATTAGACTGTAAACTGAAACAAGCTCTTGTGGAATCTACACCTTCCACTGTCGACTGATTCATTGTAGATAGGCTCCATTTCTTTCAGTCAGTGAAAAAATAAAAAACAAGGTACAAAACTTCAAATTGGCCCGAACAGCTCATGTAGGAAAAGCAGAAAATAGAAATACACTCATGCTTTTGAATGTGTTCAAACAAGATGTCTTAGAGAGGCTCCACCATCTCGTCAAAGTCGCTCAGATTCTTATGAAACCATCTTTGACGTGCACTTTTTACCTCCGTCCACGTCCCCTCCTTTAACATGGAGGAGATGGGGTTTACGACCGACACTTCAGCCAGCCACCAGGGGGCGATTAAGAAGTGAAGCCACGTAATCCACGATGATTCAAGCCATCCATCTTTATATACAGTCATGTAATCATGTAAACATAGGTTGTAATTCCTTACATAACTTTAATGGTAAAGCAAAGTACCAGTACATACTGTAAATACTAGACTGAGTCACATTAGAGTTATATTACTTAGTAAGTACATGTTGTAATAAAAGCTATTCTAGAGAAGCACTTACAGCACCCACACATCTCTTTGCACTGACTACCAGTGGCAATACATCACAGCCCGTTGTTGTCACGTCGCAACACATTCTAGTATAGTTGTGGATTTATTTGTGTTCCGTGGATTTATTGCCAACTGGGAAGTGACAATGATGATCGGTGAGAGTTATATTCTCTGTGCACTCAACCACTTACCACGCTCACCTCTTAAGCTGACTGAATAATAATGATGATACTAATGTAAGTAATTGCCATTAATAATTCAGGACGCGCCCTCTAATTGTGCAACTGCTGTAAATGGATTCACGTCTGGTGCCAAATCAAAGTCTGTGTCAGCGATGGAAACACACGAATATGACGGGATAATTATTCATTGTCAGGCCACATATAGAAACATCAGGTTCACTCACCCAGAGAGGAGTTACTGAGCATGTCTGCTCTTTTTCAGCGGCGGCCTGCTTCGCATTAGAGCACTAATGTGCTTCCACACTTGGTAGCTGCCCAGTGCATCAACAACTAATGTGCTGGTGGTGACAGAGCAACTGAACCAAGGAAGGAAGGGCTCCAGCTCTCTGGTCCAAGCCACTTTTAACGGGATGGAGGAGTTCTGTGAAGCATCCAGCAGGTTTCCCTCACAAGTCCGAGGCTCTAGCCCTGACTGGATGCTATCTTTTGGGATTATAGTGACGCACACGGATGCATTTGTATTCATTTCTCCTCCTCTCCCTGAAAATCACACATTCAGAGGCTGCAGACGATGAAACGCTGAGCTCACGTCTGCACCGGCGAGAGGCAAACAGCCAAATGATCTCTGAGCAAAAACTATTTAACAAGAGGTGATTCACAAGAATAAAAAATCCAAGCAGAGGATGTGATTTTGAAGGAATGTTTTTCTAACTACAACCACATGGTGACCTTTATGAGTCCTATTCTTATGAAAAGTTGTGTTTATGATTTCGAGAGAAGGTTAATGACTCTGGAGATTAGATATCTGCGCAAGATTAATTAACTTGAAAGGTCGGATCACGCAGGTTACACAGATCTTTCTTTCCTTCTTTCCGTCTCGTTGGGCCTCTGTGTTTGTGG
Organism: Pleuronectes platessa; assembly: GCF_947347685.1. Classification (NCBI taxonomy): domain Eukaryota; kingdom Metazoa; phylum Chordata; class Actinopteri; order Pleuronectiformes; family Pleuronectidae; genus Pleuronectes; species Pleuronectes platessa. Next base: position 17,767,034 of record NC_070642.1, read on the forward strand.
GGGTCACAGAACTAAGGAGCATACTGGGAGTAATCACTTCCGCCAAGGCTAACACCTCATCTTGTTGTGTTAGAGAAGGTGAATTATACGTCCATTTATACAGCTCAGGTTTAAAGAAACTCCCCCAGCGCCTCCACAGAGTTTCCTGAAAACCAGATCAGTAGTTTTGGACGCTGATGACAGACAAACAAACGGAGAAGTGCCAATCAAAACATAACAAGAACTGGCCGAAGTGAAAATAATAACAAGTTTTCCCATTTGACATTAATCTGGATGACCCACATACACACAGAGCACTCGTAGTTCCAATAAAAACTTGATGGCGAGGTCTGTGGATTATCCAGACATGCTGCTGTTGTAATTTCCTTCTCATAACATAATTTGTTATTTTAAAGACGTTGGAGTGGATGTGCGGCCGTGTCAAAGACAGATTAAACCAAAACGCTTGCTGGAAATGAACGCTTGCGCAGGAACGTTATGTTTACGAAAACCTATAACTTACTGGAGGAGCTCCACTTCTGCCTGCACTGCAAATTCTCCTGCTTAAAATTTGACCTTGAACAAGTAAGTCAATGACATAATTTACTTAAGTTCACATATATTGTGTAATACCACGTAACTATTCATGGAGTCAGTCTAACATCATGATCATGTGGTCACGTATAGCTGACTCGTGTATGTAAACTTGCCACAGCAGGGACGGTGGTTACATAACCTCTGAAGTACATGTGTCACACGTGTCCTCTGGCACCAGTAAAAAAAACCTGCATCGTTTTTTGAGTGGGTGAACCAGGTTCTTACAGAGCGACTGTGACAACAACCCTCATCAGACATTAGTGTCAAAGCTGAACCTTCTGTAAAAACCTGAGATAGAGTTGCTATGGAAAAGGAAGGTAATGCTGTATGACATGGGCATGGTTAAAATGGAGGTTATAGTTTATGACAGGATGCAAACTTTAATCTCCAGCTTTAACCAGATCCACAACCCTTTACATACATTTCTAAGAGAATATTCCAATTATATCTGTGTATGTTAAAGTTTGGTCAGATTATCAGTCAAGTCAATATTACAACCTGCTACTTGTTGACACCCAAACCCAGAGCATGTATCATCAGGGAGAGAAGAAATGTCGGGAAATAATTTCTCTAAATCTTACCAAATCAAATTGGATCTATTTGAGTTAAATGGCAAAGAACGTGTGTGAGCTACTCCTTCAATTCAGCTTGTGTAACATCAGTGTTGTATCAAAGATTACTGTACATATGTCAACATGTGTTAATGAAATACACAAGCCCTCTGCTTCACACGTGCTATAGAATCACACAATGTGTCCTTATCGGACCACACAGAGCACATCAGATAACACACAGAGGATAAGGGACATGTCTTAAGACGGCGTTTTCATGTCCAGTGGAGATGCTCAACATGTCGGGGATGAGCTTGAACTGCAGCACGGACACTGGTCATTCCCCCCCTGGAGTGGGTGAGGGCAGATGAGGGAGGCCATGTTTGCACCCTGTGTGAAGGGTCTCCCCCAGTATCTCCCCAAGTATCCCCCCCCCCCCCCCCCCCCCCCCCCACCTCTCTCTCCAGAGCCCTCTTCTTTCTCAAAGCTCTTTTTTCTCCTCTTCCCCTCGTGGTGTTTGTCAAATCGCTTCAATCTCTCCCAGAGCAGTGGGTGAGTAAATGGACACCCTGCCCTCCTACGCCCCCCCACCCTTTCCTTTCCTGTGGAAAGTGATGACTGATTACTGATTGCGACTTCTCCTCCCTTCTTCACTTATGTTAAATTATTAGTAGAGCATGCCAGAGCCAGATCTTGTCGTGTGTTCACTGCTCTCCCGCTGACAGCCGAGCAGTTGGGAGACGCCAATTGAAGTGTATATTTATTCATAGCTTTCCAGGATATTGTTTGTTTTCATGGAATCAACAGCCCATCTATAGTATATAATCTGAATTTCAAAGTAGCCATGTTGAGATTGACTGGTTTGCTTTTTTACTCATGTTTCAAAATCAGAAACATCAGTTATCACTTCAACTCGGGCACCGTGGTCCTTGGGGGTGTCTCTGTTGGATGTGAATGTCCCAAGGCCTCATTTCATGATTGAATTCAATTATAACTGTTAAGAAAATTTGACAGAAAAAGAAAAAGGTTCATGACTATTTTTATACATCCGTTAGTGACAGAGATAGTTTGAATCTGTTTTATAGCAAAATAACATTCTGATTAAATCACAGGCCTCATCGAGGGTGTCTCCTGCTCAGGATGTGGACGATACTGTAAGTCATGAGGTCGTGATATTGAGTTGTTGGACGGTACAGTATCTACAGTGTTAATGTTGTGTGCCAGAAGGCCAATGGAACAGCGAGGGTCTGGTGTTGTCATTAATACTTAATGGCAGGCTGGAGCGCCCAATCACTGTGTTTGTAGCTGCCTCTGGGCTCGCAATTACAGAATGCGGTTACAGACACCCGGGGTTGGGTTAGTGTGCAATTAGTCGGCTGCATCTGATAGGGTTACAAGTCACAGGTCACTATGCTGACAACAGGCCCGGTCACTAAACACAGTGAGAGAGGAAGGCTCGGATAGAGGCTGCGGATAAGGACTGCTTCTAAAGAGATGAAGAGCAGACATTAAAGTCAGCCCATGTGACATCTGTAACAGGAAATGTCAAAATCTCCTACTAATACATCCAAAAAATTGCAATAAAAAGCACAATTCCTCAATTCAATAGCTTCAGGTCAGGCTAATGTTAGCCAGGACCAATCGGTACACGTGCTCGACCAATCGTGAGTCAGTCTCGGCCGTCAATCACGACGTTTCACCCTCTTTTCATGAGTAACAAATTAAAACCAACTGAAGAAATGAATACAACATCTCTGAGAAGAATGTACTGTGGTCCATGTCCTATTCACTAACATGGAGGAGGCAGGTTTATGGCCCATGCTGCAGGCAATTTATAGTGAGCTGTCATGTCGTCCATCTTTAAATTCCAGCAGCAGCAGTTGTATGACAAAGGTAAATTATGCATCCTCCTCGTTTTCAATATTTAAAATGTCTGACTAAGTTCAACTTGAACTCGAACTTGTAGTCATTATGCAAAGAGCTGAGTGAAGCCGAGCTGCTAAACCGATGAGGCTGATTTTTGAAGGTTGTGTAATAAAGCGAGTGCAGAGCTAGCAGCCATGTGGCGCTGAGGGGCCTCTAGGAGCAAGAGTAATGAGTAAGAGCACAAGAAGACGAAGAGAAAGAGGCAATCGACGGTCTCATAACTTCATTTTCCTGGAGCGTCTCCTCTAATGACAACCTTTAGTTATATGAGCAGCAGATTTTCATATTTGGACAGACGCTTGTCCTTAAGAGTCATCGGCTTGGCTGCTGAAAATATGACTTTCAGGCGACCCCTTTCAAGACGGCCATTAAATAAAAAGGCTGCAGGATAAATTTCTGCCAGTGTTCAGTTTATGATGGTAATGATGCATCTCAAAGAACTGAAGGACACCTTGCCAGACAGAGAACACAACAACAAAGCATTGACATAAAGCAGTGATACAGTAAAACACCAGACCAGAACACTCTGTCGCCCTTTCAGCACTAAGGCAGATATTTTGCAAAACAAACTTTTTCCTCTGCAATGGTTCTCGTCCCTAAACTGTGTTTTAAATCACAAAAACAAACAATGTGTTATGATCGAATTCCAAATCACAGTGGACTTCACTCTTACCCACTGTTGCTTTGTGTAATGCACCAGAAACAACAACGACTGTTCACCAGTTTCTCTACATCTGTTTGGCATGGCTAGGTCTGAGTTATCCATGTTACCTGCATTCAAACAGATCTGCCTCGTCCCAGTATAACATAAACACCACTGCATTCGTCTCTGGTATTTGACAGATAACTGATCATTGACTTTATCGCCACCTACTGGCCTGGCATGCTCGTCTTGAGCGATCGTAGTCATTTTTGTGTGTCTGTTCAGACAAATGGCAGTGGAAATAAGTAGTGTAGACAAAGCCACAACGCTGCAATTGTTTATACCACAATTATCGAATATCATCACCTCTAGCTCACATTTACAACACATGGGACTTTACCGGTCATTATAGTGCTGCGGTAGACTATGTACGAAGTTTTAGAATGCGTTAAAAAGCTTTTTAAGTGAGTTCTTGAATACTTCTGAGCTGCTTCCTCCAGTACTGCATATTCCTCATAGTTATCTCCTGTTTGTGTATTCTGTCCCCAGGTCCCTCTCAGTTCTCATGTCAAAATTGAAGGAGGCTTTCTGCTGCTGCCACACATCTAAATCTTTAAATCTAGTTTTAAGTGCTTCATTTAAATCTGGCTCTGAACTCAGTTTGAGTCTCTGTTATGATTCCGTATTATTATTTTTACTTTACGTATGTTCTGTTAACTTATATTCTATACATATCACTGTGTTTTTCGTTTGTACATCTTACCTCGTATCCACTGTGCTTGTGTTGATTTTAGCTTTGCCATGATTGTAAAGCAGTTTGGCTCCAATCTGTGTTGTTTTGAATGTTTATACATAAATCTCACTTGACTTGAACAATCTCGTGTGATATTCTGCTGCAGCTGTGTTATCACCGTATAGTTTCCATATTACAGGTCGGTTACGTGACTTTGAATTCTCTGAGTCATGCTCTTGTCTGTGTTGCCTCCTGCAGTATTGTGTTATATACACAGCAAAGCAAACCTCTACCACCTTTTCATGAAGGTTCACGGGGTTCACGTGAAGCAGGAACACGATCCATCAGGTCAACTTTTTCAAAATAAAAGTTTCCAGGCACGATCTCTCTCTTACCTATGGTGGTGATGACAGTGATGGCGAAGTAAAAGGAGCCGGCGAATTTCCACTGCACGCCGGCTTTGTGCGGCTTCAGCTGCAGCACCACCTTCTCCAGCTCGTCGAATTCCACCGAGGACAAGTTGAAGGTCCGGAGCAGCGCCGCTTTCCTCAGGTCCAGCTTCCGCCGCTGGCTCGTCTCCTTCTGGGACTCCAGCGCGTCGAAGATCGCGGCGCCCACGATCAGGTAGGTGAAGGTGCAGATGATGAGGGCGAGGGTCCGCACGTTCTGCCTCTTCATGGTGGTGGGTGGTGTGTGTGTGTGTGTGTGTGTGTGTGTGTGTGTGTGTGTGTGTGTGTGTGTGTGTGTGTGTGTGTGTGTGTGTGTGTTTGTGTGCGTGTGTCAGGGGGCCGGGCGGAGTGTGAGCGCGGGTCTGGAGGACGGGGAGCTCGGCTGCCTCATGGCTGTGAGCGGCTCTGACGGAGCGGAGGAGCTCTGAGTACTTTATGAGGAGCGGAGGAGCTGTTCATTCAGCACCACCCCTCCCTCCTTCTCCTCCCTCACTCCCTCCCCTCTTCACCTCCCTCGTTCCCTCCCTCCGTCACCTCCCACCCTCCCTCTACAGGCTACCATCCATCCATCCTCCATCCATCCATCCATCAATGCCTCCATCCACCACTCCCTCCATCTCCTCCCTCCCTCTCCCATTCACTTCATTCACTCACTCCCTCCCTCTACAGGCTTCCATCCATCCATCCATCCATTCATCCGTTCATTCATCCGTTCATTCATCCATCCATCTATCCATCTATCTATCCATCTATCTATCTATCTCTCCTTCTCCTTCTCCTTCTCCTTCTCCTTCTCCTTCTCCTTCTCCTTCTCCTTCCCTGTCTCCTTCTCCTTCTCCTTTTCCACACTCCCTCCCTCCCTCACATCACCCACTCCCACTCTCTACAGGCATTCATCTATCCATTCCTCTTTCTCCTTCTCCATCTCTTTTTCCTTCTCCACCTCCCTTCACTTTCTCCTTCTCCTTCTCCTTCTCCTTCTCCTTACTCCCTCCCTCATTGACCTCACTCACTCCCTACCTCTATAGGCATCCATCCATCCTCCCCATCATCTCTTTGAGAACATGTTTGCAGATTAACTGTTTTGAGTGAGTCCTGTTTAACTCTAATTGCAAAGCCTTGTGTGGATTCTACATTTGACTTTGTGGCATGTGACATGTTTTATCTGCAGAAGAAGAGAACATGTCCTCAGCTTTTGATGAACACAGCAGTAAGTCATGCATGCAAAGCTGAGTTTATCTGCCTGGCTGAAGCTGGCATTCCCTTTTCACTATTATGTCATTTTTTTTGTTTATTTCAACCAATAATAATACATGTTTTCAATGTTTTGTTTGTGTAATATAACAAGTTACATATATCTAATGTAAACAGATTCAAAAGGTAAAAAGCTGGCAGGTTAACTCAACAGTGACAACTAGTGGACAGGTGAGGTTAAAAATAAATAATTAAAATCTACTCCTAATCATAGAGGAGGTTTTGTTGGGGCTTGAATTTAAACTTTTTTATTTACAACAACACATTGTGTATCCATTACATTTAACATCTTCACACTTTTCTTAAATTGTGTAATTAACAAATAACGAATTAAATGACTAAAACACATTGTCAAAGAGTAACCATCCCTGTGAGACTTTATGTGGACGACAGCAGCCGTGGTTCTCTGACCATGGAGCAGCGGGGGGGTGGGGGGGTAGAAACTCCCATCATCCATTACTCTTTTTTTTCTCTGAAAAGAAAACTTCTGCATTTGTGAGTCATCCACATTTAAAAAATATATCCAGTTGTTGTTTAGGCTTGGAGCGAGGAAAACCCCAGCGTCCAGTCTTTGACCTTCAAAGCAAAGAAATCAACAATTTGTTTCCCACATTTGAGAGAAAACAGACGTCACGTCGAAGCTTCCAACCTTGTTTACACAGATTCTAATAATTTAGCTGCATGAACAGTGAGGAGAGTGTTTTTAAGCTGAAAGACAAAATAAAAATGATGATGATGATTTGACGCAAAGAGACTAAATGTCAAGTGAAAGTCTAACTGGGGCCAAATTTGTGGTGACCCTCGGTGTCACTGGTTTCCAGTGAGTGGTTCCCCGACGTGTTGTGCGTCAGCGGGAAATGCAGTTGCAGTCTGGGGAGGATACTGTGAAGAGGTCAAGGCGATCCTGATAACATTTCACATCAATATGCTTTCTTTTCCACAAACACACACGCATTTTATAATTTGATTTAGCTATAGCTGTAGAATATAACACTTTTATTTTCTAGTTTTTCTGATTAAAAAGTATATTTGCATGAGTTCTGGTATAAATTCTCATATTTTGCATTACAGAGGAGTTACACACAGCGTTTCTTCCACTGTTTCAATAACCGCTCTTCTGCAAACCTGTGACAGGCGACGCCTTCGACACTGCACCTCGATGCCTCTGTTATTGACTGATAGATCCCGGTCAATCCTGAGTTCCACACGGTGAGCCACGACATAAATAGCCCTGGCTTCGATAACCAGGTCAGTCAAGTCAACCGTGACTGAGCCTGCATAAATCCTACCCCCACGAAACTGAAGTGCTGCCGGCCCCGGCCCGATCAATACGTCGAGGAATCCATCACGCTTTGATCAAAAATGTGGCCTTTCAAGAAAAAAAGAAATGTGGCTTTTGGAAGATAAAGAATAAAGACATGGTCCCTCTCTCACTGCTACAAAGACTCTATTGAAGACTTCTATTTATGTAGCAGAGTTAAAATGTATATTTTATGACAGAGAATAACACAACATTTAAAAAACATTTACTTTCCCCATGCCAAAAGGGTATTTATTGTATTATTAATAAATCCAATAACTGTAAATAATGAAGGTGAGTGATGTGTCTCCACTTCCTGTGAAGTCCCACTTATATTTGCTTAGCCAATCAGGAGTCGGTCTCAGCTGTCAATCATAAAAAAATGTCACGATATAATTTGACCCTAGTTGTAGTTGTGGTAAATGTAGTATCATCAAATCATTAAATTGATAACATTACAAATGCTAACATCAGTAAAAAAAACAAAACAGGGTATTAATGTTGGGAGAATCAAGCTTTCTGCACCAGATGTAATAAATATTTCAATATGGTGATCTGTGTGTGTGTGTGAGTGTGTGTGTGTGTGTGTGTGTGTGTTTGTGTGTGTGTGTGTGCGATCTCATTTCTCAGGTTGGCCCCTGGCTCCGAGCGTCAGCTGCAGAGTCCTGCAGGGTTTCAGCTGCAGGTCCGTCAGCTCCGCTCCGAGCCTCCTCCACTGCGTAAGCAACGAACACATCCTCATGAGCCCGGCCACTTCCTGCAGCCTCTGACCCATCAGACTGGATTCTTTCCGGTGGCAGGTTCTGACCCAGGGCTGTTTGAGCAGGCGATCCAGCCTGGATTCTCATTACTGCAATCTTTGGAGAGGCTGCACAGTCCACACTGAAGACAGAGCTGTGATCAAACCTCGTCCTGGGTGCTCGGGATGGAAACCTCCCCCCAAAAAAAGTTCACTGCTGCATAACTAAAGGTCCCGACAGCAGAGTGCCCATTGAGGAAAAGTGATACATAGAGTAGAATTGATTTTATCGCTGTATTATTTATGTTCTGGTATTTCAAATTAGGCGTCTGAGTTTGAATGACTAAGCTGCAGAGGGAATCTCCACTGGTGCAGTGTAGATGAGCTGTTCTAACAGAGGCTGGATGATGTCCTCGAAATGCACGTGGCCAGGAGAGATGCAGAGAATCCACAGAACCGTGATGTTTTTTATTTCTGTTTATTTGTGTACATGCAAATCGTTCAGGGGGGAGCTCCCCCCCGGCTGCAGGCTGCGTTACGTACACACATCATTGTCATGTTGATGTTGTCATATCAGTGGCAAGCATTGCATTAGCAATCCAAATTCAGTCAGTGAAGCAAACAGGTGTTGACCACTTCAAGCACTGATGCTGCATGTCTCACCTTATTGTGGCCCGAGCAAAATGGATGTGAGCCTAAAGCTGCATCACTTGTAAAATAGAAAATGTGGCTCAAATACCCCCAAAACAAAAACAAGGCTTTTTTTGGCTAATCGTGCAAATGTGATGCTCTCTGCAACGTGTAACCTGGATGTGAACCTGAAGTGGCCCGTGTGGTAAATTGTGGATGTGGGCCAAATCTGGGCCAAAACTATTTCACTACATGGGATGATTTTGGGGGCCCCCTGGTGGCTGCATGGCCCTAAAAGCCGCTTAGCTGTTTTTGTGTGTGTGTGTAAATAAGACACATTGATTCAGAGGTAAAAACATCTCTAACCTCTTTCCCCGACATATGTGCACACCCACACAGATGCACATGTAAACACGCTCGCTGGCAGGGCTCAGAGTGCACAAGGCTGACTAAACATTACTGGAGAGCATGTTACATAACGCCGGGATTTGAGCACATCATTAGGGCGATGCCAGGGAGACAGGAGCAACCACCCCGCCCGCCCCCATCCCTACCAGCAAAGCATCCTGGGAGGGGTGCCCTTCAGCTGCCCACATCTCATTACACGTGGTTCCACGTGGCCTGCAGCTTCCCGCTGACATTCAATTAAAGTCTTTCATTTCCCCATCATTTGCTCCGCCTCCGTGACTCCATGGCCGCCGCTGCTCCCGCTGTCATTTGATAATTATTCCAAACATTTCTCCGGTTTAGAGGTGAAGCGCCTGTGCGTGCGATACACCTGCCCCTCCACGGGATGACAGGTTGGCACGTGACCCAAAACAATGTGGAATTCTGGGTGGATTTTTAAAACTGGGGGAAAGTCGGGGGGGTTAGTTTGTGTTTTTATTGATTATTCAATTAAATGTTTGGCTGTAAAATGACACAACACTGATAGAAAACTCCTCTGACAATCTCCCAGAGCTGAAGATCACATCTTCTGATTGCTTACTTGGACATTTGAGCATTCTAAAACCAAAACAAAGTTAGTTTACATTCACAAATCCCAAACTATTGATCAATTATCCAAATAGTTGCTGATTACTTTTCTGTCAACACCCACAGCTCCTCTGCAGCTCCGAGGATTCACTTCTTTCGCACGGATTCAAACGAGTAAATCCACTTTTCCGTGAACTCAGACCTGTCATCCCTCCGTCTGTCTCCCTCCCTGTCATCCCGCTGCTTGTGTGGCCACCATCCGCTCTAATGAACCCTGTCACATGTCTGTTGTAGTCTGATTACACAACGCTTGTCTCCCTGTATATGAATATTTCAGCGGCGATTACCCACGCTGTCGCCAGCTTCTCTCCGCATAGATCCTCAATAAACATTGACAGCACGACTCTCATTAGACCTAAAGTGTGGAAAGGTCACGTGTCAAAGCGGAGTTATTGATTCGGGTCCCACCTGATCGATGGCTCGCAAAATACCAGGGATTATAAATAATGAGCGAGTGAGGAGTGGAGCAGGAGTGATGAGACTGAGGAAGAAAAAATTGACGTGGGTGATTAGAGAGTACTATAATAGCTGCTTATCATGCAATCAGATACAATTGATGGCAGTACTAATTAGAGCGAGTGATAGATTTATTTTCCAGTTCCACTTTGGATGTCATGGGAAGTAGTTGATATTTCTTTATATTATATATATATATATTTTTTTTTTTCCCCCTTATTTCATCTTTAATTCTCAACGTCTGGATCTCAAATATCCCAGAACCAAAAGATATTTACTTCACGATTTGTTAGTTTAAGGAGTTCATGCATATTGATCTGGGTTACAGGCCAAATGTATTATCTGTAGATATTTGTAAATACATAAGATTAGTAAAAAATAAGGATAGCTACGGAGGCCCTGCAGCTCAAAACACGACGGCAAATCACAAAGCACATTGTGAAATAACAAAACCCAATCAACATAAAGAAAACTGAACTGGGATTTGACCTTCAGGGCCACACTGCCCCTCGTATTTTCTATTTTCAGAATTCAACAGTCCCCTTAAAGTCAATCAAGCTGCTCAGATGTCAGCGTCGTGTCCCTTCCCTCCACCAAGTGTCCTGAAGTCCGCTCAGTAGTAATTGGGGGAATCTTGCTGACAAACAAACCCTCGATGGAGGTGATGAACCTTTCCACCTCCTCGGAGCGTCACAGTGTGTGATCGACTGGCTCCTCCTGTAATATTGATGACACCAATGATTACCAGCTAAACTCTGACGGTTGTTGCTGCAGCCCGACGTCCAACAGGAGGACACATGGTAATGAGACACTTAACGGCTCCTTAGGTTTCCAGCTCGTCCTCCCATGGACCAGACAAAAGGTCTGTCTGTGTCTGTCTCTCCTCCTGTCTGCCTGTCTGTCTTCCCCAGCGTTTACATTTGGATGAAGATAATCAGAGTTATCACACTTAATATTTCCCTTCCTATGTTGTTATTACATAATTATAAATTCAGTTAAAGCGAATGAAGAGATCCGTATTGTTTTTACAGTGAATGTTCCGTTTGTCACTGTCTCCAACATTGTGCTGATTTACAGAGTGAAGTGTTCAGTCAGCGCTGTCACCGCCAGTTATCATTTCCCCATTTTATTAAGCTGATCTTTGCGTAATGGCGACAACCTCCAGTCGGAAAATTCTGCGTCACAACCAGAGTCTCAGTGAAACATGATTCATTCATTTTACCAGCAGCAGCAAAACCTGATTATCAATCTTTCTAAATAAAAGATGATCTGGTGATGTCTGCTAACAAAGTGCTTTTTACTCTGAAGAGCTAAAGTGAAATCAAGCTAATTGACTCTAATTCCAACATCCAGTTTTCAGCTGCCGATAATGACCCAAGAGAAAAGTCCTTATCTGATCTGGTTCTGAAGGTTTATAAACATCATATCTATTCTTCACAACACATTTTCTTATTCAACACATTCGTGACTTTCTATTAAACTTACTTTACAAATAGTGTGAAGCATATAAACATCAAATAAACAACTTTATTCCAATGCCAAATCCTCCACGATTCATAAATTATTCTTCGGGGATTTTTGCAATGTTGAAGCAATAAATAAGTAATATCAAATCTGGATCCTGCAGCTCTGGAGGTCAATGAGGTACCTGCAGAATCACGACTGAGAGAGGAGGAGAAAGAGAACCGACCTCAGGACAGAGACGACCCAGTGAACAACATTTTCACAAAATTAAAAAAATAATCATGATCGTTCAATCCCCTGTAATGCACCTAAACACAAACTCCGCTGTGTGAGTCACAGTCAACAAATCCTGATGTTCAATGGCAGGTTGACCTGACCTGTGTTTTCTCCGTGTGGCTCAGTCACTGTGCATGTTCGGCATTTCATAAATTCTCACACACACGCACACACACACACACACACACACACACACACACACACACACATATATATATATATATACATGTATAGCTGCAGGGACTGTGAGGGTGAGTCAAACGTGTTGGTTTGATTGCCGTCTGAAATTGATTGCACCGACGTCCTGTTCTCACTCGTGGCACAAAGTCCAACAAATCACTTATTTTTCAATGGTACCACTAAATGTTCAGTGTTCATAGAAAAACAGCTCCCTCTCTCTCCCTCTCTCTCTCTCTCTCTCTCTCTCTCTCTCTCTCTCTCTCTCTCTCTCTCTCTCTCTCTCTATCTCTGTCTCTCTCTCCCTCTCTCTTACATAAAAACAACAGGAATACTGTGGAGGCCACACTTCACTGATAATCACTGGTGGGATGGAAGAAATGGCCGTGAGGTTCAGAGGAGCTTTACGGGGAATCAGAACATCGAGGGTGACTCTTGTAAAAACAGCAGACACGTTCCTCCTGAGCAGGCTCGACCCACCGTGTGGCAGAATCTCATCCTGGGCTGAAAAGTGTTTGCAGCTGCAGACACTGACCACAAGTCCTGCCCAGATACATGTGAGGCTGGGTGGACCTGGTGTCCTCCAGTTTCCTCTGCACTGAGGCACAGTGATTTTCAGAGATATATCTGGTGCGGTGTCAGAAAACCACACATTTTTTCCAGCTCTGACAAAGAGCAGCTTTTGACAGCATTTCCACACTTTGTCTGTTTTTAGCATCGCGCCACGTCAGCATATTCCCATTACCATTAGTGAGAAAGAATGACACCCCAGAGCTGTAAACTGTGAGCAGCCGTCACTCCCCTATTAGAGGCTGTAGAACAGGCCGATGGAGGCGTGAGTAGAACATGTGTTTTGGGGATTTTTTCCTCCTAGTTATTTAATATATTTATGAAATATAAAGAGCTCAATACATGTCAAAAGCATTTTTTTCATTGAGATCCATGAATTACTCCCTGTGAAAAAGGTGAAAATGTTGGAAAATGTCCAGAGATGATCTACATCTATGCCTACCACCCACTTCCATAGAAATCTGCTGAGTAGTTTTTGTGGAATCATGCTTAACAAAAAACAAACCGACCAGAAACTACCGGACAGGGGTGAAAACATAACCTCCTTGGGCAGAAGGTATAGCAGTGCAGTTGTGTCACATCTGGATGCTGCAGCTCCGGAGTCAAAGAAACACCTGCAGAGTGAAAACAGAGAGAGAAAGAGGAAAAGATCAAACATGCAGGAGAGAAACGAACCAGAGTCAAGGACAAACTGATTAGTCGGGATCTTTTCAATTCATTACCTTATCTCTCAATGTTAAAGAAAGTGATTCCTGGATCGGCACCAAAATCGAATGGTTTCTTCTCTGAACCAAAACCTCATCCTTCCAGCGAGTTTCATAGACATCTGTTCTGTTGCTTTTGATGTAACCTTGCACGAAAAGTGTTAGTGAAAACACAACCTCCTTGGGAAAGGTAAATTAAATAGACATGCATAAATACAAAGTCGGTGGGTTGCAGCATCATTCACGTCCCAGTTGTGTAGGTGCTGTGAAAGTCGTTCATTATTTCAGGGGACAAACAGACTCTGGGCTCTACACCGTGAATCTGACAGGTCGCCACTGACAGACACTGAATGTATGAGGAGACACCAGCTTTAAATATAATGTGCAGCTTTACCAGCGCCTACAGTAAACCTCATGGGAGGGGGGAGGGGGGAGGGGGGGGGATGTGCTCACAACTGTCAGCTGAATGAGTTCTTCAAGCGCGCCTCACCGCTGCTCTCTCTCCCCCTGATGTTTTATACATACGTCTGGGTTCAAGCCACTCCACTTCAACTGTCGCCCGGGGGGGTTTTGAATTGTTCCAACGGTGGCGGCTAATTGATTTTTTAAAGCCCCAGATTCAGACCGAGAAAGTGGAAATAACCGGAGCACTTGTTGCCCTTCACCACTTGTTGCAGTTGAGGGAGAAAAACGTTTATTTTGTTCGAGATAATAATATCATCAACAACGGTTTTATTCTGGATGTATGCAAGAAGTAAATAATGCACGTCGCTGTAGGAGGGAAGCTACAAACACAATCTGTGAAAACATGCTTTTTGGAATATTCAACCTCAGCTTCAATGCTCTGAATTATTCTTACAAATGTTTCCCTTATCTTTTCAACCCAGAGAGATTCACCAGCAACTGTAAAAACTGCAGCTGTCAGTATTTTTTTGCATTATACATTATTTAGAGTGAAGCGTTAAGCAGAAGCTGAATGTACAGTATAATATAAGTGTGTGTGTGGGGGGGGGGGGGGGTTGAGGCACAGGAAAAGTGCACAGGGAGTTCAAGAGATTATTACTTTAAAAACAGAAGCTTTGAGGTATAACACAATATTTTTTGTATTTGTTATGATGGTACTTTATTTTCCCATATTTAATTATAGAATCATTATATTTCTGGTCACATATAAGATTCAATTAAGAGAAAAAAAGAAAAAAGAGGACAATTTGATAAAAATAAAATAAAAAACCCAATAAATAAATAAACACATATTATTATGATAATAGTAATGTAATCAGAATTATTATATATTATTTTGGAGCAAAAATTCCCCAAATATAAAATACATACTATATATACTCCATATGTCTTGGGGATTAGGGATTACATTTTTTTTATTAAGATTAAAGTGTCATATTTTTTTGTCATTTTACGTAACCACAAGCTGCATTTGTCAGATTTAGCTGTTGTGAGCATTCGGAGCATCGTGTTCCTTAAAGGGACCAAAACCAAAGAGGCAGGAACATGAGGACAGTAAGTGCTACATGTGCAGGTCAACATGAAAGGTCATATTGTGATGTCCAGCTGGGACGGGGACAGCTGTAGGGGGACACTCTGCCGGGAGACATGCAATTCACTGAGGAGGCCACACACACACATACACACACACACACACATACCGGTTTTCTCTGTCGCTCCCTCACTGCAGCCACAAACAGAAAAGACACACACAGACATGCAAGGACAACTTGTATCCTTATTATGAAAACACAAATTCAGGGTTATCTTCATCCTCTGGTGTGCACACATACACTTTATACAGTACACAGATCTGTACACGGATACACACACTTTCTTTTTTACACAAGCAGCGAGAGGAGTAAACCCCGGGCTGTTTGTTTTCGCAGGGCAGAGGTCAAAGGTCATGCGTTCCAGCCACATGTGATCTCCATTATCACACTGTGGGACGACCCCGGATCAGGAGGAGACCTGGACCTCAGTCAGCTGAAATATGTCCGTGTTCCAACTGTCAGGGAAGAGAAACAACGTCGTTCTATTATATTTATGACACGAATAACTCTTCTTTTTGTGACACGAACACAGCTCGCAACGTGTCGCAACATCACCACCCTGTGGACGGTTTGATAACAGCACGTTGATGAACTGGAATTTTGCAGCATTTGATACAGGATGCATCCACAATATATATTGAAATTAACTTTACACAGTGTATAGATAGATAGATAGAGAGAGAGAGAGAGAGAGAGAGAGAGAGGAGAGAGAGAGAGAGAGAGAGATAGATAGATAGATAGATAGATAGACAGAGACAGAGAGAGAGAGAGAGAGAGAGAGAGAGAGATAGATAGATAGATAGATAGATAGACAGAGACAGAGAGAGAGAGAGACAGATAGATAGAGAGAGAGAGAGAGAGAGAGAGAGAGAGATAGACAGATAGAGAGAGAGAGAGAGAGAGAGAGAGATAGATAGACAGAGAGAGAGAGACAGACAGATAGATAGATAGATAGATAGAGAGAGAGAGAGAGAGAGAGAGATAGACAGATAGAGAGAGAGACAGATAGATAGAGAGAGAGATAGACAGATATATAGACAGAGAGAGAGATAGAGAGAGAGAGATAGACAGATAGAGAGAGAGAGAGAGACAGATAGATAGACAGAGAGAGAGAGACAGACAGATAGATAGATAGATAGATAGATAGAGAGAGAGAGAGAGAGAGATAGACAGATAGAGAGAGAGACAGATAGATAGAGAGAGCGATAGACAGATATATAGACAGAGAGAGAGATAGACAGAGAGAGATAGACAGATAGATAGACAGATAGAGAGAGAGAGAGCGAGCGAGAGAGAGAGAGAGAGAGAGAGAGAGAAAGATAGGGAGATAGACAGATATATAGACAGAGAGAGAGAGAGAGAGAGAGAGAGAAGAGAGAGAGAGATGGATTAGTTGTTGTAATATGATGTTGAATTGTGTTGAAAAAACAAAAGACAAAAAATAAATCTTTAATTGTACTCATTTTAAATTGTGATAAAATAGGCCCTTCTGCACTAACGCAGTCTGACCACAGGGTGGCAGCAGTCTTCTCATTCTAAATGTATTGAAGTTTCTGAACAGCTGTTTGCTCTTAAGTTACATGTGAGACTTTAAACAAAACTTGTCTGAGACTCAAACATAAACATCCAGAGTGACCTTATGTCTTTTTAACTAAAAGAACACCTCGTCTCAGATCTGGCCTCACACTGAAACTCACTGGTGAACCCACTCTGCTCAACACATGGAAACCAGGGGGGAAGTCAAAGTTGTGTTTCTTGTCTCCTCCTCCTTGTGTCCAGGATCAGTCTCATTCTGCAGCAGCTCAGTGAAGCTGCGGGACGAGAGGAGACGAGGCGGTGCTTCCCTTCAGCTCTGATCCACTCACACTGCACACACACGCACACATACACACACAGACACACGCGCACACAAATCCTTCATTTCCTCAAACTGTGGCTGGACTCATTCCTCACTTCATCCTGTCCAGCAGCATGGAAGTATCCAAAGGAGAAGAGAGTGGGAATGAACACCGATCCTCTTTATTCGGGCCGGCAGAGGTGGAGAGTCAGAGCAGGAGCACTGGACGATGCAGGGACTTGAGCAAGCGGAGTAAAATCCTCATCGGGGTACGTTCACTGGCTCTGGAAGTCTCATATCTTTGTCTCTGACCCTCTGTAAAACCCACATACTAACAAACCACGTGTTGTGTACTTTAATTATCTGGTTCTACAACTGCTTTATGTGTGATTGTGGCTTTTTTTTATACAGTTTGACAGTTGATTATCCTGCACTTTTAAAAGTATTTAAAAGTCTCCACAGAAGTTGGTGTGTTCCTCATTTGACTTTCAAATCACTTTCACAGCATTTGTGTCTACTGCTTCTTAATGAAGCTCCATAATGTTCATGCAGGACTTATTAAACATGAAATATGTCCAAACTGTGCCGTGTATACAACAATCTGCAATGTGTTTCATGAGGAATAGAATAGTTTCAGATAGTTTTCATGTAAAACCAGTGAAAAATTTCTACTTTTCTTTGTCACATATGTCTGAAAATGCAAAATTTTGAGTTTTGGACTCTCACTCGAACTAAATAAGACATTTGAAAGTTTCATCTTGTTCTCCAGAAGGATTTGTTGACCACATTTTCACATTGATCCAAGGAGTAATCTTGAGAACAATCAGAAGATGAATCACTAAGGAAAGTAATGATGACATTTAAATAGAATGATGATTGGGTGCAGGCCCAGTGACTGAGTCTGCACTTCACCATCACAGCCTCAGGCCTGGATTTCTCCACTCAGCTGTCTCTCACTGACGGTGTGAACCTGGAAACTTCATGTTTTCAGTCCGGTGCAAGACTCAGAGGCCAGATCAGTGTCTGCAGGTGGAGGAGGTGAAGCTCAGACTGAACCTCCACTAACACCGTGCCAATCTAATCGTTTCTGTGCCCTTTAGGATTTAAAACCCACTTAGAAATATTCCACTTACTCAAATGTAAAAGTAAGAAAATCCTCAAATTGTCGCTTTTTGAGAAACTGAAACCAGGAAATCTCTTGTGTTTTTCTTGAAAATAACAAAAATGATAATCGACAAGAATAAATTATATAGCTCCAGATTCATTTTCTTCCGTTCAGTTTGTTTTTTCTGTACATCTTTGCACAGTGTTTATTGTTGACAGTTTCCTGAAGTGAATTGAGACATATTTTCTGCATGCAGGCCTTTTCTTTCAAATCTGATTTCCATTACCGGCATCAGAATGCACCCCTCAAACTATCTACCCACAAGTTCCTGCTCAAACCCCAGGAATCACTTTTTGCACTTGCTGTGCTCTCTCTATGCTCTCTCCTGTCTCCTGTCTATCTCTCTGGCAGACGGCCCAGCATTACACTGTAGTGTTATGCAAAGGCCTCGCAGACGGATGAGTAGGAGTACAGAGCGAAACTCAGGGGCAATTTTATTTTTACTCTCATACTCATTAGTTTGTGAGACATTTTATGATGTATTTTTTATGTTCGTGTCTGTCTTGCTTCTCCCGAAATTCGAATCAGACATTTACTGTGCAGACAGTAGTAATCGAGTGTGTTTCAGACGTGTAGGTTTTCCACCAGACAGACTGTTTGCTTTCTCTGCCCACGAAGACCACGGCTAAAGGGTTTTCCCAATAAGGACTGGTCTCTTGCTGTCTTGCTCTCTTTCTTTCTCTCTCTCTCTCTCTCTCTCTCTCTCTCTCTCTCTCTCTCTCTCTCTCTCTCTCTCTCTCTCTCATTCTGTCTGAGAACCACCTATAACTGGAGAGAAATAAGTGCAAATATCCAGACACACACAGCGGCATATTTTCATACCTGTCTAGGACTCCCCAGTCTCGTCTGTGTGAATCACACTAAATGGATTACTGGACGGTGGATGATTCCCACATTCCTCCATGTTTTTCTACACACACGATACCACCACACTCTAGTTTGCAATAATTAGAGGGCATGGATGACTGCAGCGTGAATATGTCTGATCTAGTGTTGAGTCTGGGCGATTTTATTCGTCTTAAGATTGCAAACAAATATCACCCACAACTTAATTTGACACATGTGTGTGTGTGTTAACATACTATCATGAGTTTTTGTTGGATTTAAGTCTTGAAAACTAACACAGGAAAAAGTTGAATCCCCACCGGAGAGAAAAGGTGGTTTCTATTTCCACACAGACCAATTTAGTTCAACTGTGATAGAATCAAGATTCGTATCGATAGAAAGATTCAAATCTTAGGACTTGTTTTAGTCTAATGAGATTTTCCGGCAGCAACTAGAACATGGATAAAAATAATTATAATGCAAAATCTTTAGCAGAGTGTAGTCTTATTTACTTAAACTGCTGCTTTCGAATTATACAGTCTATCGCTTCGAAATGATCTGTGTTCAACTGAGATAAGTGAAGGTGTCGCAGGCTACAAAACAGGATGTTTACACTTTAGCAGCACACTTTAAATCAAGGTCTCAAACTCCATGATAATTAAATGACCATCAAAACCACTGCAGGGCGGCTGTGGGCTTTTGTGGAGGCTTCAAAATAAGCAGCAATGACAGGAGGCTGTGTAACCCCCCCCCCCCCCCCCCCCCCCATCTCTAACGCCCCGGTGATTACAATCCTTTAGCCTCCAGTCTGCAGCAGATAGCAGATTAGTGCTTCTGTCCTTGTTTAACTCTTCACGCTGCCCATGGCGTATGAGCGAAGGTGGAAAGGATTGCAGGAGAGTTTAAAACTTATATATAAGTTCATTAATTAGGTTGTAAGAGAATATAAATGAAAGCAAAGAGAATGACAAGACTCAAGTTACTAGCTCTGAGAGGTTTTACTAGCACAGCAGAGCTTTGAGACAAACGCTGACGGGAATAGCATTTGTTTTTAATTTGGTGGCGCTCAATTAAAAGTCAGGGCTTCACCAAAGTTACTGCAAAAATCATCCTGAGGGGAACATGAATGTGTGTACGAAAATGTCCTGATCATGAATTAAAGTTTTCAAGATATTTTATCCAACGTGCCAATGTTTGAATGATAAAACTCAGGGATCATCTTCTGAGGACAATAACTTTAAAAAGAGTATGGTAAATTCAAATCCTTTAAAAGGAGCTTTTATTGTTGCGGATCAACTTCACTTTGCAAATTCCTCTCACAGTTGTTGAGAGTGTTGATTTCGTTTGAGGAAAACTCTGCGAACAACCTCTTGGGACAATGAATCTAAAAAAAGAGAAGATCTGTGTTAAGCTCTTAAGGATTTTATGAAATGTCAAAATGTGAGTTTCATCCTTTAACGGGAGCTTCTCTTTTCAAACTTGTTTAATAATTTGCTGATCCAGAATCCATTAAGTTTTCCTACTGGAAGTGCGTGTTATTCACGACTGTATGTTCAGCCGTTTGGAGCCAGTCCGTCCAATAAACCGAATT
The DNA here is from genome assembly GCF_947347685.1 of Pleuronectes platessa. Taxonomy (NCBI): domain Eukaryota; kingdom Metazoa; phylum Chordata; class Actinopteri; order Pleuronectiformes; family Pleuronectidae; genus Pleuronectes; species Pleuronectes platessa. The sequence continues at coordinate 17,787,491 of NC_070642.1, forward strand.
TCATGACAGTCCACAGTTGATAGTTGTCAAGACATTTTACTAGAAAACCATTACTGTCAATTTCATGGTGTCGCAAGAGGGAAATCCCAGAGGAGTCACTGGAGTCATTTGGATTCTGGACCAAAGTGGTGGACCAACCAAACCACTCTGCCATAAAAATGGTTGTTGTGTTTACAGCTCACATTCGGTTGTGTTGGTGTCAGCAGGTCTGTGCTGAATCTGTCTTGATTTACTGCTTCTCTCTCTGGAGCCAGGAGTCTGGTGCAGTTTACGTCTTGGTTTGAAAGGCATGTAGCTGAGTGTCGCTGCAGTGCCAGAAGAATACACATCAATTAGAGACTTTATCACTACAATCGTGTTTGTGATGTTTTTTTTAACGTGATGATTATAGATTTGGGGAGGCTTGTGGAGTTTTCTCACTTCTTGTTGTGTTTACCTTCCACGCACCAGAGCCAGTTGTTTGTTGACAACTGGATGTGATTTTTCTTTACTAACCTAAAACTTTATATATATATATATATATCTTGACAATTGTTCTCTGGACTTCAGGTTCTGCTGCTCGCCCTCCTGGTGCTCATCCTGGCTTTGGCCCTTTCTCGGAGAGGCTCCAATAATGAGACAGGTGAGCGGCGCTGTTTCTTTACACATTTATTCACAATTTTTTTTTGCAGGGCCTAGTTACTGGGATTCTATTTGAGTTAGGTTGCCATTTGGAATTTCGAAGAAACTAGAATGAGAATCTCCTCATGAAACCACTTTTAAATTCACTAGATCCAGATTTTTACTTGAATCTAAGAAAGACATGAGATCATCATCCGTGTCTTATCTGCTGTGTCCTTCCGTCCGGAGTACCAGTTGGAAGAAAAACATCACCAAATAAGGGTTCCTTCCTGTCAGGTAGACAGTATCACAGCAGTGAGACACCTAGTCAGAGGGATTTCCACTACCTTAGACACTGGTCAGTGGATTTTCCTCCACAATATCAATCCCCGAAATCAAATCCCATCAAATTTCGACAAATCAATGAAAATGTTGTAAAAACGCTTCACAAAAATGAATCTGCATTTGCCTCCTGATCGGAATCCGCTCCACTACCTTAGACACTGGTCAGTGGATTTTCCTCCTCAATATCAAACTCCGAAATCAAATCCCATCAAATTCTGACAAATCAATGAAAATGTTGTAAAAACGCTTCACAAAAATGAATCTGCATTTGCCTCCTGATCGGAATCCGCTCCAAAATGTCACCAAATTTCTTTCTTGGCCCGAGAGCCAAACTTCCAGAAACTCATTATTCTGCTGACAGACAAACATCCTTGATGGAGGCCACTGGGCATAAACGAATAGCACATGAATGATTCAAATGTCCCATTGTTCGCAGGAATCAGGACCATGAAAGGTAATGAAGTCAGACTCGGCCTTTGTTCAGTGTCATCTCCTCTTTTGGTTTCCTGTCCCCTCTCTGGTATAAATGTACGACTAAAATTTCCCTGCAGAGTCTTTCAGTAAACAAACTTGGGCCGCTCTGTGAGACAGTGCATTAGGACTGAGTATCACAGCTCGCTCTCTTGTCCTTGTTGACGTGCTCGAAATACTCGAAATACTCGGGGACCCGCTCCTCAGAACGCTGCTCCTCTGCACCCCTAGTGGTGGAAAACTATACTTCCAGCTTTTCTGCAGTAGATCTGAGAATCCTCACACATCCTTAGTGTCTTTTAAATCAATTCCTAAAACTTTGTTTATAGCTAAGCATCAATGAATGTTTGACATATGTGTTATGACTATCTCCCTCTTGTTTTGATTGCTGTTCTTGTAATTTAACTGCTATTTAAATCAAGTTTATTATTAGGGCCCGAGCACCGAAAGGTGAGAGGCCCTATTGAAATTGTAAGGATTTTTATTATTAGGGCCCGAGCACCGAATGGTGAGAGGCCCTATTGAATCTGTAAGGATTTTTATTATTATTATTATTATTATTAGGGCCCGAGCACCGAATGGTGAGAGGCCCTATTGAATCTGTAAGGATTTTTATTATTATTATTATTATTATTTCCCTTTGGGGGGCTTTTTCAGGGTCTAGACATGCTCAAAAAGTTATGAAACTTTGCAGGAAATTCAAGGTCTGCGGATATTTTAGTATTCTGGAGTAATTGGAATTGGGCATGGCAAAATGGCTCTACAGCGCCCCCTGGAACCAGCCCCTAGGTTTCCACATAACGGATTTTCATCAAAATCTGGATATAGGTGTATCGTGACCAGTCATGAAAAAAAGTCTCATGGAGCATTATGAAAAACGCAACAGGAAGTCCGCCATTTTGCTTTTAGTGGCCATTTTGGCAATATCCCACATTTTTACTTTTACGTACTTGTCCCAGGGCTTTCATCAGATCAACTTCAAATTCAGATGAGTGTCATCACAACAAGATGGAGATAAAAAATGATTGAGGGATTTTTTTTTTATCACACCGTGTGACCGTGGCATGGCGTTAAAAATTGGTTACACGCCATCAAAACACGGGCATCTGTATCTCGGACATACATGTTCCAATCAAGTCCAAACTAGACATGTAAGACAATAGTCCCCGCCTGATGACATCTATGCATAAATGATGACTTAAAACCGCAGCGCCCCCTGGTGGCAACAGGAAATGTCTTGTTTTTTGCTTGTCTTACACTTGGATGAATTTCTCCTCATCCACTGACCTCAACCATGTCAAACTGTATCAAATGGGTCCCAAGACATTGACAATGAAGACATAAGATTACCGTGACTTTTCGTCAAACGCCATATGAATGGCGTTGCATTAAAGTTCATCAACTCGCCGTGAAACACGAAATTGCTGTAACTTCAGTGTTCATGATTCTATCTCTCTCAAACTACATGTGTGTAACAACAGCCCCCCCCTGAAGATATTCATATGGTTTTAAGAAATGGGCGTGGCAAAAAAACTGACCAGCGCCCCCTATAGGGCAACCCCGGCACTACGATGGCCGACATTTATACAAATCTATCGGGACATGTGTCGTTTCATAACAAACAAAAAAATATCTTGGATAGGTATGCTTGACCAAACAGGGAGGCCGCCATTTTGGATTAAGTGGCCATTTTTTTTCCATATTCCACATTTTTACTTGATGCACTTGTCCCAGGGCTTTCATCAGATTAACTTCAAATTAAGATCAGTGCCATCACAACAAGATGGAGATAAAAAGTGATTAAGAGATTGACCTTTCGTCACACCGTGTGACCGTGGCGTGGCGTCTTGAGTTTGATTAAACGCCATCAAAACACGAGGTTCTGTATCTCGGACATACATTGTCCAATCGAGTCCAAACTAGACATGTAAGACAAGGGTGCCATCCTGATGACATCTACACAGAAATTATGACTTGAAACTACAGCGCCCCCTGGTGGCTACAGGAAGTGACATGTTTTATTCTTTGATGAACTGCTCCTGACTGCTTTAAGATATACAGCTCAAATGAGCTCAGTCAAGTCATTGAATCAAGGTCAGAATTATGACATTTCCTCAAACCATTTAAACATTGAGGTGCGGCGAAGGATCATCCTTCGCCAAAGGACACGATGTTTTCATAAGTCCACTGTGCATTGTCCTATCACTACCAAACTTCTGTCACATGATAAGAGTACAAGCCTGAACAGCTCTATGTGTCAATATTTCCTCATTGTCATAGCGCCACCTACTGATTCGCCAGGAAACAGGAAGTACTTTGTTAATCCACTCTGCATTATCCAACCGGCTCCAAACTACTGACCTATGATCACAATACTGATCTGAACAGCTCCACATATAAATATTAGTTCAGGGTCAGAGCGCCACCTACTGATCAGTGTGAAAATTAAGTTGTGTTAACATTGTCCGATTGACACAAAATTGCTCACGCTACATCAGAGCGCCTACATGAACAGATATATATGTCTGTGCGTAATAATAGTGATGGCGCCACCTACTGGCAAACCTACTGCTGCAGAGCGCAAAACGCATTTAACGTGGAGAAGTGCATGCTCGATCGATGATGTGCGCTTGGTCATCGATCGCTCTCTCCACCGACCGCAACAGGCTTCAACGTGCGGGTGCTCGGGCCCGCAAGTGCTACAACGTAGCCCTAGTTATTATTATTATTATTATTATTATTATTATTATTATTATTATTATTTCCCTTTGGGGGGCTTTTTCAGGGTCTAGACATGCTCAAAAAGTTATGAAACTTTGCAGGAAATTCAAGGTCTGCGGATATTTTAGTATTCTGGAGTAATTGGAATTGGGCGTGGCAAAATGGCTCTACAGCGCCCCCTGGAACCAGCCCCTAGGTTTCCACATAACGGATTTTCATCAAAATCTGGATATAGTTGTATCGTGACCAGTCATGAAAAAAAGTCTCATGGAGCATTATGAAAAACGCAACAGGAAGTCCGCCATTTTGCTTTTAGTGGCCATTTTGGCAATATCCCACATTTTTACTTTTACGTACTTGTCCCAGGGCTTTCATCAGATCAACTTCAAATTCAGATGAGTGTCATCACAACAAGATGGAGATAAAAAATGATTGAGGGATTTTTTTTTTATCACACCGTGTGACCGTGGCATGGCGTTAAAAATTGGTTACACGCCATCAAAACACGGGCATCTGTATCTCGGACATACATGTTCCAATCAAGTCCAAACTAGACATGTAAGACAATAGTCCCCGCCTGATGACATCTATGCATAAATGATGACTTAAAACCGCAGCGCCCCCTGGTGGCAACAGGAAATGTCTTGTTTTTTGCTTGTCTTACACTTGGATGAATTTCTCCTCATCCACTGACCTCAACCATGTCAAACTGTATCAAATGGGTCCCAAGACATTGAGAATGAAGACATAAGATTACCGTGACTTTTCGTCAAACGCCATATGAATGGCGTGGCATTAAAGTTCATCAACTCGCCGTGAAACACGAAATTGCTGTAACTTCAGTGTTCATGATTCTATCTCTCTCAAACTACATGTGTGTAACAACAGCCCCCCCCTGAAGATATTCATATGGTTTTAAGAAATGGGCGTGGCAAAAAAACTGACCAGCGCCCCCTATAGGGCAACCCCGGCACTACGATGGCCGACATTTATACAAATCTATCGGGACATGTGTCGTTTCATAACAAACAAAAAAATATCTTGGATAGGTATGCTTGACCAAACAGGGAGGCCGCCATTTTGGATTAAGTGGCCATTTTTTTTCCATATTCCACATTTTTACTTGATGCACTTGTCCCAGGGCTTTCATCAGATTAACTTCAAATTAAGATCAGTGCCATCACAACAAGATGGAGATAAAAAGTGATTAAGAGATTGACCTTTCGTCACACCGTGTGACCGTGGCGTGGCGTCTTGAGTTTGATTAAACGCCATCAAAACACGAGGTTCTGTATCTCGGACATACATTGTCCAATCGAGTCCAAACTAGACATGTAAGACAAGGGTGCCATCCTGATGACATCTACACAGAAATTATGACTTGAAATTACAGCGCCCCCTGGTGGCTACAGGAAGTGACATGTTTTATACTTTGATGAACTGCTCCTGGCTGATTTACGATATACAGCTCAAATCAGATCAGTCAAGTCATTGATTCAAGGTCAGAATTGTGATGTTTCCTCAAACCGTGTAAACATTGATGTGCGGCGAAGGATTTTCCTTCGCCAAAGGACACGATGTTATCATAACTCCACTGTGCATTGTCCTATCACTACCAAACTTCTGTCACATGATAAGAGTACAAGCCTGAACAGCTCTATGTGTCAATATTTCCTCAGTGTCATAGCGCCACCTACTGATTCGCCAGGAAACAGGAAGTACTTTGTTAATCCACTCTGCATTATCCAACCGGCTCCAAACTACTGACCTATGATCACAATACTGATCTGAACAGCTCCACATATAATTAGGGCCCGAGCACCGAAAGGTGAGAGGCCCTATTGAAATTGTAAGGATTTTTATTATTAGGGCCCGAGCACCGAATGGTGAGAGGCCCTATTGAATCTGTAAGGATTTTTATTATTATTATTATTATTATTATTATTATTATTATTATTATTATTATTATTATTATTATTTCCCTTTGGGGGGCTTTTTCAGGGTCTAGACATGCTCAAAAAGTTATGAAACTTTGCAGGAAATTCAAGGTCTGCGGATATTTTAGTATTCTGGAGTAATTGGAATTGGGCGTGGCAAAATGGCTCTACAGCGCCCCCTGGAACCAGCCCCTAGGTTTCCACATAACGGATTTTCATCAAAATCTGGATATAGTTGTATCGTGACCAGTCATGAAAAAAAGTCTCATGGAGCATTATGAAAAACGCAACAGGAAGTCCGCCATTTTGCTTTTAGTGGCCATTTTGGCAATATCCCACATTTTTACTTTTACGTACTTGTCCCAGGGCTTTCATCAGATCAACTTCAAATTCAGATGAGTGTCATCACAACAAGATGGAGATAAAAAATGATTGAGGGATTTTTTTTTTATCACACCGTGTGACCGTGGCATGGCGTTAAAAATTGGTTACACGCCATCAAAACACGGGCATCTGTATCTCGGACATACATGTTCCAATCAAGTCCAAACTAGACATGTAAGACAATAGTCCCCGCCTGATGACATCTATGCATAAATGATGACTTAAAACCGCAGCGCCCCCTGGTGGCAACAGGAAATGTCTTGTTTTTTGCTTGTCTTACACTTGGATGAATTTCTCCTCATCCACTGACCTCAACCATGTCAAACTGTATCAAATGGGTCCCAAGACATTGAGAATGAAGACATAAGATTACCGTGACTTTTCGTCAAACGCCATATGAATGGCGTGGCATTAAAGTTCATCAACTCGCCGTGAAACACGAAATTGCTGTAACTTCAGTGTTCATGATTCTATCTCTCTCAAACTACATGTGTGTAACAACAGCCCCCCCCTGAAGATATTCATATGGTTTTAAGAAATGGGCGTGGCAAAAAAACTGACCAGCGCCCCCTATAGGGCAACCCCGGCACTACGATGGCCGACATTTATACAAATCTATCGGGACATGTGTCGTTTCATAACAAACAAAAAAATATCTTGGATAGGTATGCTTGACCAAACAGGGAGGCCGCCATTTTGGATTAAGTGGCCATTTTTTTTCCATATTCCACATTTTTACTTGATGCACTTGTCCCAGGGCTTTCATCAGATTAACTTCAAATTAAGATCAGTGCCATCACAACAAGATGGAGATAAAAAGTGATTAAGAGATTGACCTTTCGTCACACCGTGTGACCGTGGCGTGGCGTCTTGAGTTTGATTAAACGCCATCAAAACACGAGGTTCTGTATCTCGGACATACATTGTCCAATCGAGTCCAAACTAGACATGTAAGACAAGGGTGCCATCCTGATGACATCTACACAGAAATTATGACTTGAAATTACAGCGCCCCCTGGTGGCTACAGGAAGTGACATGTTTTATACTTTGATGAACTGCTCCTGGCTGATTTACGATATACAGCTCAAATCAGATCAGTCAAGTCATTGAATCAAGGTCAGAATTGTGATGTTTCCTCAAACCGTGTAAACATTGATGTGCGGCGAAGGATTTTCCTTCGCCAAAGGACACGATGTTATCATAACTCCACTGTGCATTGTCCTATCACTACCAAACTTCTGTCACATGATAAGAGTACAAGCCTGAACAGCTCTATGTGTCAATATTTCCTCAGTGTCATAGCGCCACCTACTGATTCGCCAGGAAACAGGAAGTACTTTGTTAATCCACTCTGCATTATCCAACCGGCTCCAAACTACTGACCTATGATCACAATACTGATCTGAACAGCTCCACATATAAATATTAGTTCAGGGTCATAGCGCCACCTACTGATCAGTGTGAAAATTAAGTTGTGTTAACATTGTCCAATTGACACAAAATTGCTCACGCTACATCAGAGCGCCTACATGAACAGATATATATGTCTGTGCGTAATAATAGTGATGGCGCCACCTACTGGCAAACCTACTGCCGCAGAGCGCAAAACGCATGCAACGTGGAGAAGTGCATGCTCGATCGATGATGTGCGCTTGGTCATCGATCGCTCTCTCCACCGACCGCAACAGGCTTCCACGTGCGGGTGCTCGGGCCCGCAAGTGCTACAACGTAGCCCTAGTTAGGGCCCGAGCACCGAATGGTGAGAGGCCCTATTGAATCTGTAAGGATTTTTATTATTATTATTATTATTATTATTATTATTATTATTATTATTTCCCTTTGGGGGGCTTTTTCAGGGTCTAGATATGCTCAAAAAGTTATGAAACTTTGCAGGAAATTCAAGGTCTGCGGATATTTTAGTATTCTGGAGTAATTGGAATTGGGCGTGGCAAAATGGCTCTACAGCGCCCCCTGGAACCAGCCCCTAGGTTTCCACATAACGGATTTTCATCAAAATCTGGATATAGGTGTATCGTGACCAGTCATGAAAAAAAGTCTCATGGAGCATTATGAAAAACGCAACAGGAAGTCCGCCATTTTGCTTTTAGTGGCCATTTTGGCAATATCCCACATTTTTACTTTTACGTACTTGTCCCAGGGCTTTCATCAGATCAACTTCAAATTCAGATGAGTGTCATCACAACAAGATGGAGATAAAAAATGATTGAGAGATTTTTTTTTTATCACACCGTGTGACCGTGGCATGGCGTTAAAAATTGGTTACACGCCATCAAAACACGGGCATCTGTATCTCGGACATACATGTTCCAATCAAGTCCAAACTAGACATGTAAGACAATAGTCCCCGCCTGATGACATCTATGCATAAATGATGACTTAAAACCGCAGCGCCCCCTGGTGGCAACAGGAAATGTCTTGTTTTTTGCTTGTCTTACACTTGGATGAATTTCTCCTCATCCACTGACCTCAACCATGTCAAACTGTATCAAATGGGTCCCAAGACATTGACAATGAAGACATAAGATTACCGTGACTTTTCGTCAAACGCCATATGAATGGCGTGGCATTAAAGTTCATCAACTCGCCGTGAAACACGAAATTGCTGTAACTTCAGTGTTCATGATTCTATCTCTCTCAAACTACATGTGTGTAACAACAGCCCCCCCCTGAAGATATTCATATGGTTTTAAGAAATGGGCGTGGCAAAAAAACTGACCAGCGCCCCCTATAGGGCAACCCCGGCACTACGATGGCCGACATTTATACAAATCTATCGGGACATGTGTCGTTTCATAACAAACAAAAAAATATCTTGGATAGGTATGCTTGACCAAACAGGGAGGCCGCCATTTTGGATTAAGTGGCCATTTTTTTTCCATATTCCACATTTTTACTTGATGCACTTGTCCCAGGGCTTTCATCAGATTAACTTCAAATTAAGATCAGTGCCATCACAACAAGATGGAGATAAAAAGTGATTAAGAGATTGACCTTTCGTCACACCGTGTGACCGTGGCGTGGCGTCTTGAGTTTGATTAAACGCCATCAAAACACGAGCATCTGTATCTCGAACATACATTGTCCAATCAAGTCCAAACTAGACATGCAAGACAAGAACTCCGGCTTGATGACATCTACACAGAAATAATGACTTGAAATCACAGCGCCCCCTGGTGGTAACAGGAAGTGTCATGTTTTATACTTTGATGAACTGCTCTTGGCTGCTTTAAGATATACAGCTCAAATGAGCTCAGTCAAGTCATTGAATCAAGGTCAGAATTGTGACATTTCCTCAAACCATTTAAACGTTGAGGTGCGGCGAAGGATCATCCTTCGCCAAAGGACACGATGTTCTCATAAGTCCACTGTGCATTGTCCTATCACTACCAAACTTCTGTCACATGATAAGAGTACAAGCCTGAACAGCTCTATGTGTCAATATTTCCTCAGTGTCATAGCGCCACCTACTGATTCGCCAGGAAACAGGAAGTACTTTGTTAATCCACTCTGCATTATCCAACCGGCTCCAAACTACTGACCTATGATCACAATACTGATCTGAACAGCTCCACATATAAATATTAGTTCAGGGTCATAGCGCCACCTACTGATCAGTGTGAAAATTAAGTTGTGTTAACATTGTCCAATTGACACAAAATTGCTCACGCTACATCAGAGCGCCTACATGAACAGATATATATGTCTGTGCGTAATAATAGTGATGGCGCCACCTACTGGCAAACCTACTGCCGCAGAGCGCAAAACGCATGCAACGTGGAGAAGTGCATGCTCGATCGATGATGTGCGCTTGGTCATCGATCGCTCTCTCCACCGACCGCAACAGGCTTCAACGTGCGGGTGCTCGGGCCCGCAAGTGCTACAACGTAGCCCTAGTTATATTTGGTTGCCTTCCTCAATAGAGATGTTGACGGAAAATGAAGGGACACTGCAGCCAACCAACAAATACCCCATAAGTAGGTTTTCTACTGCTATTTTTCTACACTAAAAACTGGTTAAACTTGAAAAACAAATACAAATAAACATAAAAACAATCACTTTAATTTACAGCAAAACAAACACCAGTTTTGCCCATACACAAAGATCACAATATCATATTTCATTTTTTGCTTTATTGTGATAAAACAGCCAAAACACTGATGTATAAATAACTGCTCATCCGTTCCCTCGTGTAAATATCAGAGATTCCACATTTGATTTATTGTCCCGTGAGGTTTGGTTTTCGACTCCTCGACTCACTCATGTGTGAAAATACCTCGGCTGCAGCGGCGAGACAGACAGAAATAACCTCCCTCCGATTAGGGTTCAGGAGAGGCTCGTGAAAAGGCCCACTCTACATGTTCAGCTGGGTCAAGGTACAAACAAGCCCCACGTGTTGCTGCTGTGAGGCCACAAACCTGCTGTCTGGGCAAATCCACCTCCGTGCAGCCTGTTGACGTCCCTCAGAAAACTCTGAACGTGGGAGTAAAGAGCAGCAGTGACGGGGGATCTAAAGCCCCAGAGGTCAATGTGAGAGTGAATAGGATTTGTTCACATGTTTCTCTCTCAGGGTGGTGGTTTCTTTTTTCCTCTGCTTTTTTCCAAAATACGTCATGAGTGCAGATTTGGAGAGAGGCAGGAATGTTCACCCCGGGTTGGCGTGTTCTCTGCAGCTATACATTCCCTCTGGTTAGATGTGGGCAGTGGCATCTCAGTGTGCTCTTTGTTGGAAACCGCGATGCCATGACAGCCCTCCGGGGCAGCCGTGGTGACTGTGGGCAGCTGTCCCCCGCCTGGGTGGGGCGCTCTCTCTCTGCTGCGGTGGCATATCCCCCCTTTAACTTATATTTCCTTGCAGGCTGACATGAAAGCCATATGGGGAGAAGACGTTTTTAAAGCTCATGCAGGCTCGTTGTTTATCACATCTATGGAGCCTTGGAACTTCCCCATCTTTTATAATCTTTCTCTCTAACGTCTTTGGAGGCAGATTAAAAGAAATGCAAATAACCCAGAAGAACTCGACTTCTCCCCGGAGGCTGAGAGCGAGTGGTGCAAAAATGCTGAGAGCGGGTTTTCCTGCGGAGCATCCCCCTGCCTGGTCCAAACCACACTGCTGGCCTGGAGGGGCGGCGAGGGGGGGGGTGTAGGGGGGGGGCTTTCTCAGCAACATGCTAAGACTCCCTCTGTCATGTGTCCAGTCAGCAGCGGACTTGACGGATGTGTTGGGAAGGCAGCTGCTGGGAGGTGAAAGAGGAGGCCCGGAGCTGCCCTGGTGGAGTCACCTTGTCTGTGGGAAGAGTTTTTAAAAGACACAGTTGGTTCAAAATGGTCCAGGAGCTGCTTCCAATAGAGGATCTGTTCTCTTTATTTATTTAAGTAGTCGCAGTGTGTGAGCAATCCCATTTTTCAACGCCAAGAGCTTCACAAAAATAGAAGAACATCAGAAAGTAGTAATGCAGAATAAATATATGCACAATAAAAAGGTTTTCAGTTGTTCTTGAAAGACTTCAACAGATAATGCAGAACGTTAAAGAGCGGTCGATAATGTTGGGGCCAAAGCTTCTACACTTCTAAAGCACAGTCCCCTGTATGTTTTTAAACAGGCACATTGAAGTAAGCTCTGGTCAGAGGACCCAGGTGATCTGGGCTGTTGGGTTGAGGAGCTAATTTAGTTTTTTATCTCCAGTTAATCTCACCAATTTCATCACCATCATTTCCTGTAGCAGGAGCAGCTGTTATCAGTGAAACTATCTGACCTGTTTTAACCTAGATAAGTAAGTTAATGTGGTAACATATTTGTTTGTCTTGGCCTGATGGGACCTAGTGCTCAGATTCTTGCTGACAGCCGCCAAGATTGTGTGTGTACGACAAAAATTTTAGCATTTAGCTGTGAGATAATATTATTTACTGTACACGTGTCCCTCAGGAGTTGTTGAAGATGATATCGGAGCTAAATGCAAAGTAAATATTGATCTTGAATTTGTCAGGTTTTCAGAAACACGATACCGATTATAACAAACCTGTAAATCAATTTTTTCATTTTTGTGAAATATGTGGTCAAGTTAGACAATCACACTCCTTTTCAGAGATAACAACTATAGTGTTTTTATCCCTGTTTTGTTTCCCTGACAACAAAGTCCAGATGTTTTCTATGGTGCGCCAACACATGTTGTCCAGCACCAAACCTGATTCAGTCATTTCTGTTTATCCGTTGAGGTTTTTTTCTTTCTGAGCCGTATTACGTGATATACTCATGTGGTCCACAGAGTCGTTGTGCTCACGGAAACCCCCGGAAAACATTCATCCTCTGTCTTTAGTCATCTGATGAATATGCGGAAATACTTTCACATCCTGCCTCATGCCACTCAAATATTTCAACAATCCCATTTATTCAACATCAAACACCCAGATGTGGAGCCCTTTGGTTCTGTTGGCAGCGACACAGTCCTGGTGAAGAACGCTAAAGGAGTTTTCAGCATCTTATTGGTAGATTAAATGTTATAGAGGCCGAGTTGTCAAGCATTTTAAACCTGAAATACTGTTACTCATTTATTTGGCCTGTGACCTTTGACCTTTTTAGTTGATATACCTACTTAAACTAATTTGTAGGCTTTGTAAAGACGGACAACTCATCTCCTATTCCTTTCATTGCTCAGAAAATAAGACCATCCCAGATATAGGCGCTGTCATCTTGCACTTTCCAGGGTTCTGCTGATAGATCCAATTGTTTTAATAGCATCAAAATTAGCAGTTGGATGAAAATCAGTCGGGGGGGGGGGGGAAACTACCTAAAATGACAGAAATTTGAAAAATCTATTTGATGCATAGTTTTTTGTTTCCACTAACATGAAGGAGGCTGGGCTCTTTTTTCTCTGTTTTGGTCTCAACCAGCTCCTGAAGGAAATCGGCCTCTAAATGTTCAACTATGTTCACCAGCCGGTTGCTCACTGTGTCTTTCTGCCGGTTATAGCTCAGGAGGGAGTGTCCGGTGGGATTTGGGGGCTTTTGTGCTGAAACTGAAAATCTACAAGCAGACATTAGAAGAATGAGCTGAAACTAACAATAAAACACTAAAAGGCGGCAGAGTGCTCTGAGTTCCCATCTCTCATGTTTCATTGCAAGTGGGCTTCCTAACACAATCTTTTACAAGTTATCGTCTACAACAAGGCTGGGTCCTTTCCTTTTATTACGTCATTGTGTGTTTGTTGGCATCAGGACTGTGCAGAGAAACACATTGTTCGTACTGAAAGCCACTGACAACACTCTTCTTCTCCTGCAGACGGGACCCTGTGGCTGCAGGCGTTCGCCGACGAAGCTACGCAGCAACAGTGTCCACCTGGGTAACACAACACTCTTGTTTAAAAGCTGTAATCTGGGATCTGGTCCTTGTTTGGATCCCAGCAGCTCCCGTCCTCCTCTTTGTGTGATATCATGTTTTTCCACTCAAACTGAAACTATTCATCCCACGGTTTTCCTCAATTGAGCCTTTGTTGCAGTTGTGGAAAATAAACTGTGACAACACTGGAAAATAAAAAAATAGCTAGAGGTGCTTAAATAACTCTGGAATGGGTGTAACCAAGTTTTGAACCTGGGACTTGGAGAGGTCGTGAGATGATTGTTAACCGGGTAGGAAAGAAGAAAAACCTAGTTCTGTGGAATTAATTTGTTATTCTAATAATATCCTTTGCTTCTCCGATCTAACCTTAAAAGGGATGGTAACTAAAGCTGTAAAGAAAAAGTAAAAAGTACTTTAATTAGAGGACGAGGGTTATAAAATATTGTTTAAATACCTCAAATCTGATTTGGCTTTCAAAAGGACAACCCCCCTTAAATCTCAGCAGGTTGTGTTTGGATCCCACCAGCTCCCGTCCTCCTCTTTGTGTGATATCATGTTTTTCCACTCAAACTGAAACTAGTCATCCCATGGTTATTCTCAATTGAGCCTTTGTTGCAGTTGTGGAAAATTAACCTCGACAACACCAAAACAAAAAATAGAGAGAAGTGCTTAAATAACTCAAACACATGACTGTTTTTTTTACAATGGTTTTGGTTCAGTGGAAAAAAGTAAGTGTCTCTATTGAAACTGAGCTAACGGCTGTGTGTAATCAGACATGTGTGGCTGAATTTGGTCTCGTGTGTGTTTCTGCTTTTGGGAAGGGAGGAACCCAAACACACACATCACTCTATGGAAAAGAGAACCTGGGGCTTCTGATGAAGCTATTCTTACAAAAGTCTCTCATTCTCATTACCGGCTTCATTATTTAGTTTTTTTTTTTTTGTTAATTCCTCTTTCTATAATCTAACTAAAGTAATTCTTTATATGACACTTGTTCTCCTTATTCCTCTTGATGAGAGTAATATTATTAAATATTTCTATTTAGAAAAAGAACCGATCTGGTAAACAGTCAGTATTTAACTGCTAGAGTTTTATGTTATTCTCCAAAGAGGGTTGAACCCAATAAATAAATATTTGCCAGAAAGTTGTATAAAGTGAACATTTCTCTGTGTTGGCTGACTAGACTGTTTGCTAACAACTTACTCTCACTGTATGTAAGTGCTGGTGTTTACAGCTTTTTCCTTTACTCTCTAAGGACTTAAACATTCTGTTAATGCAACTTGAACAAAATAAATATTAGCATCAGGGTTGATATGATACCGTTGTTTTGGAGTCGATAGCAAAATAACATTTTCCACTTGCCTTCGCCTCGCAAAAACCGTTAGAACTGATGTTACAATCTTGTTTAACGTGAAAAGGAAGTTAAAAATTTAAAATCATCCCAGTGACAAAGACCAGAGTTAAATTTCACTTCATGTATCAAAATAAATCTGCTGATGGTCGTAGAAGTCTCAGATTCATCATCAGTCGCACTTCTCTTCTTCTAGTGGGTGTGCGTCAGTGTGTGTCTGTGTGTCTGTGTGTGTGTGTGTGGTCTCTGCTCTTCACCTCTCAGTCAAAGAGCTGTTCTGTGTTCTCTGACACACAGACCGACTGTACAAAACTACCTCCTCGCTGCCAGAGTGATTCTCATTCATAAACCCACCTGTCTCCTCCATTAAAAAACACTTTAAACTTCTCTCTCTCTCTCTCTCTCTCTCTCTCTCCCTCTCCTATCCCCCCTCACAGCTTCTCCAAGCCCCCCCTCATCCTCGTGTCCTTGGACGGTTTCCGAGCCGAGTATCTGACAAGTCGGAGCAGCCACCTCCCCGTTATCAACAAGTTACGTAAGTCGCAGACACCATTGACTCCACAGCTCTGCTATGGTTTACCACTGCGTCCCAGTCTGACTCAAACTTATTGTGTTGCAGGAGAGCTTGGAGCCACAACACCGTACATGAGGCCCGTTTATCCCACTAAGACTTTTCCAAACCACTACAGCATTGTGACTGTAAGTTTCTGAACCCAAGGGATCACACAAATTGGAAACAAATGGCAAAACTGTTAAACTTGTTTTGTCAGTGGTGAAAGAACAAAACTCATTGTAGAGAAACCACAGACCAAGAGGTTCAGAATCTTACTCAGGTAAAAGTACAGGAGTGTTTTCAACAATATAGAGTAAAAAAGTATTACTTCTGCAGATACATGGCCCCCATGAATGATATACTGCATTACAGAGTATAGGTACTATTACTCTGTTGTTTGTCTCTATATGTGGATAGATAGAAATTTGTACTTTGAGAATCAATGATTCTCCAGCCGTGGCTGAGGTGTGTAATCTGATCTTTACTGAGTTGGAGCTGGTTATAACAATTATTGACAGTGCCCTGGGGTCGGATCACAAGATGAATCTGAGTGGTCATGAGATGATTAGTGGGAGAAGAAAGAGAAGAATTCATTTTCTGACTTTGATATGTTGCTTGTGAAATATTGAGTTATTTTAGCCGTTGGATTAAAATATTAAAATACGTCTGGAATGAGTCTAACCAAGTTTTGAACCTGGGGCTTGGAGAGGTCGTGAGATGATTATTAGACGGGTAGGAAAGAAGAACAACAAAGTTCTGTGGAACTAATTTTATTCTAATAATATCCTTTGCTTTTCCGATCTAACCTTAAAAGGGATAGTTACTCAAGCTGTAAAGAAAAAGTCAAAAGTACTGTAATTATAGGACTAGAGTTATAAAATATTGTTTAAATACCTCAGATTGTACTTGAATAAACTCACTTCTTATTTCCCACTCTTGCTGTTTGTAGCCTACAGTTTCTATGTGGAGGCTTTTCCACGCGATTGTAGTCTTTCTTCATGATGGCCCAGAGAGATGAGGCCTAATGGCTCACATGTGCTTGTGAAGTGAACCACAGCAAAACTAAAGGGGCTTAGAGAGCGGAGTTCACCTCTGTCGGTGGTGCACGGAGCCTGCAATTAAAATAAACTGCTGCGGCTCCCAGTGATATTTGGTTGGATTCGGATCGGAGAGGAGGAGGTAATCACAGTATCAAAGCAGCTCGCCCTGACTGTGTGTTTGTTTTCCCCCCGACTCGATTCCTGCAGGGTCTTTTTCCCGAGTCTCACGGGATCGTGGACAACAAGATGTACGACGTGACCCACAACGCTTTCTTCAGCTTGAAAAGTGAGGAGAAATCCGACCCTAAGTGGTACCAAGGGGAGCCGGTAAGTGAATCTGTGGAAATATGTAAAGAAAGGCTGTAATTCGTCGGCACGAGACACTTGTTTTGTTTTGGCGATCGAGTTTCACAGTTTAGAATCATCTCTCTCCGTAACGAGCTGCTGGATATAATGAGGGACGGCGCGGTGTTGAATGACGGCTTCTGAGGGCTGCGAGTGGTGCTTGTTTAGATGCTGCGTGGTTTCCATTGGACCGGGAGGCCTCTTAAATCTCGATCCTTCACAGTGGGACAGGCTTCTCCTCTTGAAAATGCACCGTGCGTTCGTCTAATCTCACTTTCCAGGAGGAAGGAGGAATAAATTAATCCAGCTGATTGATTTGATTCTGCAGGAATCCAATCTTTCATAATGACTGTTGATCCAATGCAACAAAGTGCATCTGCCACAATGTGCATTTAAACCTGCTGCATGAATAAGTCACGTCTGATCAGTCGACTAGTTATTGATATTTGTTATTTATAATAGAATTATAGAGTTGGATTTCCATTAGACCTGCCCGGGCTGTGAGGGATTAAATTTACCTAATGGACCAAACACTGTGATGAATGAATGAGTACAGTTTATGTCTCTGAATTAATCATGAGACTATATATTATTTTATTTTCTTCCTCCTCTCCGTTCCTCTCCTTTACTTTCCTTTCCTTGTCTCTCCATTCCTTTTCTTTCCTTTCCTTTCCTTTCCATCTCCTCTCATCTTCCTGTTCCTCTCCTCTTCATCTCCCTCTTCCTCCCCTCAGCTCTGGATCACTGCCATGCATCAGAAACTGAAAACAGGAACTTTTTTCTGGCCGGGCTCAGACGTTAAAATCAACGGCAGCTATCCAAATTTCTACAAGCTGTATGATAGGTAAGTCACGTTCTGTTACACACATTTAAATGATGGTGTGTAATGTCATGGTATTGATTTGTTTATAAATCTCATGGTTTGCTTCACAGGACCATTTCTTTTGAGGACAGAGTGGGGACGCTGCTTGAATGGCTCAGTTTACCTGAAGGAAAAAGGTATAACTTGATTTTATTTTCATTACAATGGGTCAATATTGAAAAACACTGTTCACTGCACTTAACTCTTAAATCCTTGTTTGATTTTTAGACCCGACTTCTACACTTTGTACCTGGAAGAACCTGACGCGTCAGGACATAGGTATGGGCCAGGAAGCAAAGAGGTCAGTCAGTCAACCTGCAACCATCAGCTGATTGTTCATTATCTGAAGGAATAGCAAACCCAGACAGAATAAAAATATGAGTCCTAAGGGGAAACTTAATTCATTAGTTTCTGACCTTTAGCATTGCAGTTTGAGATACTCGTCAAATTGCTTGTCGGTTCAACAACCCAAAATATATTCCCTTAAGGCAAAGACGGGAAGCAAATCATCACATCTGAGATTTGAATAATGAATTGATTATTCAAAAGAATTCCAAATTACCTTTCTCTTGATCCACTAATAAATAAGTGGACCATTAGTTCCAGCTCTGAATATATTGTTAACAATTTTAAAGAAACATCTATGAAAAGCTATCTGAATCATTTTCATCTAGCCATTTCTGCACGTAGCGTCTCCAAGTTATAAACCAAACCCTATTTTTCTGTAATCTGTATTTGTCTGCACATTGTTCTGCTGCCACAGTGAAACATTAACTCTGTTAAAGCTTTAACCGCTGTCCTGCTGTTCAGGTCACTTTGGCCTTGGAGCATGTGGACAGGATATTGGGAATAATGATGGACAGCCTGACGGAGAAGAACCTTCACCACTGTGTCAACCTGATGATCGTGTCTGACCACGGTGAGATCAACACCTCAGCCTCCACACAGATATCACATACAGTTTCAAAAGGAGGGAAAGACGAATCAATGAATGAGTGATTATAATTTTTAAATAGTAGATTCAAAAAGAAAAGGAGCACTTTCAAAGCAAGAATGATGAATTATTTCCTCTCCTTTGTTTGGATTCTGTTTGTATTACAATCAGTGGAGACGTCAGTTGCGAAATGCATAATAAGAGGAAGTGGTGCTGAGGGCCCTTGTGATGTCATCAAGGTTGAAAGGGGGTGCGGCTGCACAGTAAAGGAATCTAGAGAGAGTTGAGGATCTGAATGAGATGAGATGATTAGACTCAACCATTATAAGATAAGATAACAACATTGACAGTGTTACAGCATCAAAGAGGAAATAGTGAAATTCAGACTCAGTATAAGTAATAAATAAGTAGAAATACAATGTGTAAACTTTGACAGCAACGATATTATTGGCAAAAATCTCATTGAATTACTGTTAACACCCGACAGTCACCTGATTAGATGAGAGGGAGAGAGAGTGGAAGAGAATCGTGATTGATAGGGACCTAGAGAAAGTGTCACTGGTTTAACTTAAAGGTTCAGTGTCTAGAATAGAGT
The DNA here is from genome assembly GCF_947347685.1 of Pleuronectes platessa. NCBI lineage: Eukaryota > Metazoa > Chordata > Actinopteri > Pleuronectiformes > Pleuronectidae > Pleuronectes > Pleuronectes platessa. The sequence goes on from NC_070642.1 coordinate 17,806,984, forward strand.
GACATCTAGTGGTAAAGTTGCATGTTGCAGCTGACTACCCCGCACCCCACTGTCCCCCTTACAAACATGAAAGAGAACCAGTCGCATCCTTAAGTTGTAATAAAAATTCAGTTGTTTAGTTTGTCCAGTCTGGGCTACTGTAAAAAAAAACATGGCGGCCTCCGTAGAGAGGATCCACCCCTGATGTAAATTTAAAAAGTATTTATATATAAAGGGCTCATTCGAGGGTAAAGAAAACAACAATAGATCCCTTTCACCTAAATCTTATAAACATACATTGAACCTTTAAGCTAAGCCTAATTCTTTCAAACAACCTTCCTCAGTCTGTGGTTTCACAGTAGTAAGGCATGGGGGGGGGGGGGGGGGGGTTAGAGGTGTACTGTTATCTTCAAATGTTTGACTTGGTGGAGTCACTGCACCTGTAGCACGGAGAACTTCAGGAGACAGAGCCAGAGAGAAATCTAGTGAAAACAGTTTGTCATCCGGGAGTAAACTGTTCTCAGTTCTGTGTGAGGAGAGTTCTTCTGTGAGGAGGCATCTGGAGACCAGATGTTTCAGCTTGTAATTTACTTTAATAAAGACCAGTGCTGGGGGAGAGAATGGGAGGAGCCGGTTTCTCCTCATCAAAGACCTGATTTCCAGGAGAAGATGTCGCTTTGGACGAGCTGTGGTTGTTATTATTCTGAATGAAAGAAGGACTCATCAGGGTTCACGTCACAAACCCAAAGAAAAATGCTGACTAATGTTAAACTAAATATAAATGTACTCGCTCTGTTGTGGGCGGCAGAAAAGACGAAATAAGTGCTTACGTCTCCAAATTTCCGGGAAGAGAAACCTCAGCATAAAAGCATAAAATCATGAAAAATCATTAAAGCATAATCATGGATTTAAAAAAAGGATGCTAGAAGTGAACTAATGACACATTGTTCATGCCACTACGGCCACATTTTGAACTAGAACTAGGCTCTCGGTAGAGTGGATACCCCAAAATCAAGCTGCACTCAGTTTCACACACTCATAGATATCAGTCCCAAAAAATTCCCTAGATTTGTCTCATCAAGATCCATGAATTATTCTCAATCTCCAACCTCGCAATGTCACAGAAAGTGACCATGAAAATCCCTGATCTGGATCCACGCCAAAGTTGAATGGGTCTTGCTAATAAACAAACAAACAAACAAACAAACAAAGACCAGAAAAACAAACACAGATAAAAAAAAACTCACTTCCTTTGGGCGGATGTGAAAATACGATTTGCAAACGATCACGGCGTATAAAAAATCTGAAGAACTCTGTCTGTTTTCTGAACAGGCATGGAGGAGGCTTCCTGTGACAAGGCAGAGTATGTATCAACCTACCAGGAAAACACCAACGACTTCAATGTCATCCAAGGCCCGGCTGCTCGCATCAGACCCGCTCGCCTCCCAGACGATTACTTCTCCTGTGAGTTCCTGTGGATAACATTGGTTTCCCAGCTCCGCAGCATCACTCAGTGTCGGCTTGTTTGTGTGCAGCGTGTCTAACCTCGGCCTGTGTCTCTTTCCCCCAGTCGACTACACCGGCCTGGTGAAGAACCTGTCGGTATGCAAACTATTTCCAAATGTCCCTCTGTGTATTGATAGGGAGAATGACGAATTATCTGCCTGCTTAGCTTCAGGTCCAAACAAAGGCCGACCTGGTGGTGCAGCGTGTTGATTCTCCCGCTCTGTGTGTGATCTGAAGTGCAGGGTCACTAACCAGTCCATGAGGCCGTACCTCAAAGAGAACCTCCCGAAGAGGATGCACTTCGCCAACAACAAGCGTATAGAGAGAGGACATCTGTACATGAAGGAGGGCTGGCAGGCAGCTCGGTGAGTGAGCGACCACTTCACTCTCTTTAAACAGTTGTGTGTGTTGCAACATTGTTTTTCCATAGCTTTGCCTTCATTCCTGTCAGTGTTAATATATATTTCTCCCCAAATAAAGATGAGATAGAAACTTGTTATAGCAGCAGAACACAGAATGAGGCAGTATTACAGTTAGTGGTCAAGATTTGGAAAGTCTGGAATGATTATATATGAAAGCGTCACTGAAATGAATGCAAATGTCCGTTTTTTTTAAAACTTTCTGCAGCCACACACAAGTAGAAACACCCATAGTGGGGAAAATAAATAACTTTATACAGTGACTGACCCTGATATTGAGATGGAAACACACATCAGTAACTATCATCATGTGTTTTATTGACCGTGATCTTTATGTCTTTGTGTTTTATTAAAAGATACATTTATTTTTTCCTCCTCAGTTACAGGGAGGAACTCAAGTACTGCACCGGAGGATTCCACGGCTCAGATAATCTCTTCACCAACATGCAGGTCAGAGGGAGGAAGGATGCGCGTGTTGCACTTAATAAATGTTTTTCATAATAATATATCTGTAGTCTGACAGCTCAATAGACCTTAACGTTAGATGTCAAGGTTTGTCGGTCCCATTTTTCAAGTCTACTTTTCCACAGAGCCCCTGAAGTCCTTTTTTTATCTTAATGGCAAATTTAATTTTCTCGTGGGAACAGGAAATGTATCCTGTCTTAACAAAATAATAACTACTAGCAAACTAGCAAAAGAGGATAACTTGTGCCCACGAGATATTGATCTTGTACACACAGGATAATTTTCCTTTTCCCTATCTTTAATCTGCAAAAAAGTTATTCCATTGGCCAGTGCTGCTGCTAAATTTAGGGATTTAATTTGTTTATGTTTGCCTCAAAATATGAGAAAAACAAACACTGTGTTTTTTATAAAACTCACTAATTACACTTGTTGCTCTCCACCTACACTGTCTCAGCTTTGGATTCATTTTCTCTGTGCCACCTTCATACCAGTCGTTACAAACACGTCTCTGTATGTTTTTTGGATGTGGTTCTCATTGCATTTTGTTTGACTCGGTGTAATTATAGGCTGCTGGCATCTATAAAAAAAAATATCTTTGAGTTTGGCAAAAGTCAGCCTGAGGAAGAAAAGGCAAAGTGTTCTTGAAATAGATTGTTTGCTCACCTCCAAATATCTCACCAGCCAACCAACACGCGTCCTCGAATTTAAATCCGTAACTCACAAGGTCGTGTGAGGTCATTCTACTGCTGTAGCTCATAAATATTTACCCTCGGTCTCATCGTGGCGCTGACTGTTTGACGTCCTGTTAATCACAGAAGGAGTTTTTAACTTCACAAGCTGGAGCAGCGTTGTTTAGATACTTCACTCTGTTAAAATCTACTTCTTGGTGTTTTTCCAGGCGATCTTCATCGGCTATGGTCCGGGATTCAAAAGCAAAACTGTCGTGCCACCTTTTGACAACATCGAATTATACAACGTCATGTGTGGTAAGTTGTTGTGTTACAGACACAGTTTTTTGTTGTTTTTTTGGCAGAATAAACTGTGTTTTAAAAAGAGGTGAAGTTCATGACTGGGACACAAACATGTCTATTTATACGACAACCGTGTTTGGCTACCCAAAGCTCATCATCCAATAACGTTCACTCCCATTTAATCTGCTCATATAAAATGGTGAAATAGTGTAAAATCACATGTAGTCATGTATGTCCCCACTGAGACATGTGGAAGCAAACAGATTCACACAGACACACACACTCTGAAACATCTGTGTGTGCAGTGGACTGTTACCAATGATTCAATGACAGGTCAAACACAGGGAGGAAATGACTGAAATGAATGAGTGCTAAATTCAATGGTTTCAAATGACCCCAAAGGATTTTAGAGACCTGGTACAAAGGCAGCCGGTGGAGCTTGTTCTTATCTTCTTGTTCTTGAGTAGTTTAAACCCTTTTGTATTATCTTTTATTTTTAAATAATTTTCTTCACACATTTGTCCGCTATGTTGATGTCTCTATTCGTTCCTCCAGATCTCCTCGGCATTCGTCCCTCTCCAAACAACGGGACTCACGGCAGTCTAAACCACCTCCTGTCACGTCCATCGCACCTTCCAGTTCACCCAGCGCAGCTCTCCCATGAAACCCCCTGCGAGGCCAGTGACCCCGTCCCCACTGACGACCTGCGGTGCACATGCACATCTCAAACCAAGACACAGGTAATGTGCTAACAAGTCACTGAGGCTCTGCATGAAACGTCGGTCTGGGGATGAAAAAACTGGTCAGTCAGTGTAGACCATATAGACTGCATGTAAAGATAAAGAAATGGCGGCTCCCACAAGTGAAGCCAAAGTGTCTTTAACAACACGTTGCCATATTCTACAACGGGAGCCAAAGTCTGCACAGTGGTATGGAGGTGCAGTGTCGAGGTCCTATATACAATCGACCAATCACAAGTCAGGATGTTCCTACCCGTTTTAATAGCATCAAATTACGAATTGAAACCAACTACCTAAAATGACAGAAAACCTCTTAGAGCAAAATTTCCTAGATGTGACTCTGACTTTTGATTTTGGTCCCATATCCTATCCACTAACATGGAGGAGGCGGGTCTCTGAGCTATATACTAGAGCCAGCCACCAGGGGGTGATCAAGATGCTTTGACTTCACTTTCAGCGAGCGGTCGGGATGTCGTCCATCTTTATTTACTGACTATGGAAAGAATTCGTCAAACACTGTTGAGGCGAGGGGCTGTTTGGCAGCTGATGATGCAGAACGAATGGATTTCATTAGATATCAGGAAGTTCTGCAGTCGGTTAAGAATGTGAAACTGGTCAGAGGCTGGACCAGCAGACTTTCAAATCCACCATGAACCACTTCAGAGAAACACATTTGGAACGGACCTTGAACATTATTGAAAATCTGCAGTTGGATCATGTTGTGCGTGTGTTTGTGTGTGAGATGAAAATATGTCAGAACTGGAAGTAATCTGCAAAAAGAGTGAGTTGAATTTCAAATTCAGGACTAGAAAGACTCTTAACAGCTGTGATATCAGGAAGGAGAAGAGTTTCTGATGTTTCCAATGTGCCACAATCACAGATCAACATTTTGAATATGTTGGTTGCAGGAGTTGTGTTCACTTTCTTTTCCCAAATCTACACATAAGGACTTTTCGCAAACTTTTGTGTTATGCTGCATTAACAAGAAGTGTTTGTCTTTAAGGAGACTGATATGAACAGGCTCCTCATGACAACTAATTCCAGTGAGTAGCATTTTATCTCTCGTTGTTTTACTTTGCATTTTTTTGTAAAAATATGTGACGTATCCCACATTTTGACGTTCAGGCACTAAAGTCCTGCTGCGTCGCCTCCACCATCCCTTCGGGACGCCCCGGGTCGTCCAGCCAGACGCCGCCTTCTGCCTCCTGCACCAATCGGACTACCTCAGCGGCTACAGCAGGGACCGCCTCATGCCCCTCTGGGTGTCCTACACCCTCCAGCCTCTGGTGAGTCCGCTGCTCTGGGCTTTTAAACACGGCCTGAGAAGTTGAGTCGTCCCAACCAGCTCTATCTCTGCTCTGCTTTGGGTTTGGCAGCAGGTCGGACGAGGTTTGTCTCGCTCTCGGCAGCTGTTACTTTTCTTCTGAGCTCATCTCGGCTCAGACGGCTCTTGTGTCATTACGCGGTTGAACCTTTAGTGTAAATCATTACCTCAGGCTGAGCAGCACGCTCCCAGGAGAGTCGACACTGTTTCTCTTTACTGTCTGAATGATGGAGCACGTGAGGATGAAGATCTGCTCTCGCTCAAGCTTTGTTTAAATACTCTCCACGCTAAACTAGGCCTTCGACTGTATGGGTTCTAATCTGTGTCATGGTATAACTTACAGTATCACACTCGACCCGCTTGTACAACCAGGGAAAAGTTCAATTTCACAGTTTGTCATATTCAGCCGCCCCACATAGAGTTCGCTTCAAGCTACTTTGCTTTCTACAAACTCAATAATCATTGAACAGCGTGAGGCCGTGCAGCTCCTCTGCCTTCAGAGGAAGCTTCTATTCTCGTGCATACAGGATGTTTGAGGTTTGCATAAAGCGTTAAAGCCACATTTTCTTCCATGACACATTTTAATTTTCCAGGGCCGACGCCTGTTCCTTAGGGCTTCTGTCACTTTTTCTCATTCATCTCTTCTGACCTCTGTCTTTCTAAAGAAATGAACAGGTCCTACTTTTAGAAACTGAAACCTTCAAGGCTTTAATCTGTAATCTGTAAAGAATACACATTTCCGCGTAAGTAGTGCCGTACTACATTATCCCAGGAGTGGCCTCACTGACCCACATACACATGGCGAGGCAAAAGTCCAGCCAAGTGATCTCACACCACACCCAGAGCGCTGGCCCTGAATCCAGCTCCTCACTGTCCACCACTGACCGCTCCTCTGTCTCAGACCACAGTGCGACCGCTGAGCCCGGAGCTGGAGGCTTGTGTCCGTGCTGACGTGCGAGTCCCAGCGGCCGACAGCCAGCTGTGTTTCCCCGACAGAGAAGACCCGAGTCTGTCCTACGGCCTGCTGCATCCCCCCAGTGAGTGTGTGTGTGTGTGTGTGTGTTAGTGTTAGTGTGTGTGTGTGTGGTGGAGTCACAGTTCCATGTCGCCTGCTGGGTGTTGAATTGAAGTTGACGTGTTCCAGAGCCACATTCTCATGTAAAAATGCCAGCGTGCTTTGGGGTTGTTCTCTCCCCCCCCCTCCTCTAATGAGACGCTGTAGATTTACTGGGCTGAAAATGAAATTCTGGTTTCAGGTAGCTCCACAAAGGGAAGTGACAGACTGATAAAGAGGAGTAGAAGCTCCCCTGCAGCTGTGTGAGACTAGTGGGCTCACTGAATTAGACATTCTGTCTTGCACGTGGCCGGGGATCTGTGCAGTTTACTGACACATAAGAAGTCGATAACAGATTAGTCGATTAGGATTTTGACAGTTTTAAGCAAATAGTGTATGATTTCTTAGTTTCATATGATAGTAAATAGAAACATGTTGCGTTTGACATTTGACTCCATCACAATGGGCTCAGGGGAAATGTGGTGGACAACTATTTCACTTTTTTACACAAAATGATTAATCCAAATTAAAATCTTAATCAGTCGTGAAAACAAAAAGTAGTTTGAAACTTATCTGACTTCAGCTCTTTGTGTTTGGATCATGTTGCGCTTTATCTGCCAAGATGGAAAAAACACCACAAAATGTGTTGGCAGGATGTGGTATGTGTCAGGTGACAACTAAGTCCTGGTGCGGATCCCAATCAGAGGGCGGGTCCGAGAATTCATGACCACTTTCCTTTACCTTTCTAGAGATTTCCCAGGGAGTAATTCATGGAAATCTATGAGTGTGTGCGAGTTGGTGCAGGTCGATTGAGTTTAAGGGATTGAGTTGTTGGGCCTGGCTCCATTTGAAACCTGCTACTACTCTCTCTCTCTCTCTCTCTCTCTCCCCCCCCCCCCCCCCCCCCATCACTCCCTCTGTAGATCTGAGCTCCGGTGGACCTGACTCAGACTCTCTCCTCACGTCCAACATGGCTCCGATGTTCCCCGCGTTTAAAGGTGAGTCAGACATTTGTCGGCTGCTGCACCTTTAGACGGAAATGTGATTCATGTTGATGCACGAGTTAAACTTTTAATCCCAGAGGGGAGAGAGAGGTGAGTTCGCCACATGAGTGCCAGAGCTTCTGAGCTGACGAATTTAATTAAGCAGTGGACTGAGAAGCTACTCCAGACCACAACTACACATGCTGTGCTGGGTGACGTTGTTGAGAGAGAGAGCAGGTATTCAGGTTTCACGAGCCAGCTGATCCCAGTTTGTTCTTTAATACATAACAGGAGTTCAAACGCTGTGATCACATGGGACGACTGCGCTCGGGTTTGGTTTCTGTAAAGTACAATTAAAGGTTTAGTCTTGTTTTTTAATCCTGACATCCTGCTGCAGTTTTCCTCAAAATCAAATCCACTTGGACTCAAGAATAAAATTGTTATTTATGTTTTTAAAGTAGCAAGTTAACACACATGAATCTGAACGTTGCTTCACTCCCTTCATTTGTGTTCTTTTGCTCATACATCCACGTTGCTTAATTATGGCCTATCCCACGAGGATTGAGTCCATACCTGCTCTATTAAAACAACATCATCATGTGTGTCATATGTGAAAGGTTTGAGTCGACATGGCTTATCAGGCTTTTTGTTGGGACTTGTTGCTTTTGTTGGAGGATTGGTTCACGGAGAATTCTCTGTAAAGCTCTCGTCACATTTCTGCTGCTGCCACAAAACATCTACATGGAAACTCTTTCTCACTGGAAGAAAAAACCTCCTCCTCGTACTGTAGTTTGTGTCTGAAGCCAAATTGCATCTGCTAAATGCTGCTGCCCCCTGGTGGCTTGTCAAACACAGTGCATGACCCCAGCTGGAGGGAATGTGTTTTCCTCATATTTCTAATCATAAACCCCTCAGGCTTCTCCCTTGCACACACACCACATCATCCTCTTCATCGGTTGTGGTGGATTGTTGCAGTAATAAAAGGTTGTGTGTGTGTGTCTGTGTGTGTTTTCTCTTTTACCGCAGATGTTTGGAGACATTTCCACGACGTCCTGCTTCCAAAGTTTTCACAGCAGCTGAACGGAGTGAACGTCGTGAGCGGGCCCATATTTGATGATGACTTTGACGGAAACGTTGACGCGTTCATAAGAGTCTCGAGGTGAGTCAGTGGCGCCCGCTTCAGGGTCATTCATTTCATTTAATAGTGAATCTGAGAGATATTTTCTCAATTGAACAACAATTATTGTTCAAGAACTGAAGGAAAAAGTGAGAAATGACATTAATATCCTTCTGATACTCAACTGATATAAAAAGTTAGTTTCCTCTATGAAAAAGAAAAGTTTCTAACATTTATATACTTAAGTTTTAAATTAGTTTTTACTTAGTTTCGCGACTTGAGTGCAGTAAAATTGATGATTATAAAGAATGAAGTTAATCTGCTCCACGATATTTGTATTTACGCGACATCAACACACCTCAAACGCCTTTTTGTGTCATTATTTGAAAAGTTATTATATCAACGCACACATTTCTGCCAAAGTTGAAATTTCAGTTACTTCACCTGAAAACAAGGTTGTAATTTCCGTTGTGTCTGAACTGAAGTTTTGATTGTTGCTCAATACTTCCTGTTCAAATACCTTGGAATTGAAACCACAATTTCCGGGGAGTTTACACAAGCAGCAGATGATCAGTGCGAGTCCTGACCAATTCTCCATCAGCTGAGATTTCATAATTGCTACAAGTTTCTGCAGGAATTATACATCACAGATACCAGAGCCGTGTTTTAATCCCTGTGATCCCGTCTCTCCAGGAATGAGACCCTCACCCCGACTCATTTCTTCGTGATCCTGACGAGCTGCGTGAACTCGGCCCTCAGCCCTTCTCAGTGCGAGGGCCCTCTGCAGACCCAGTCCTTCATCCTGCCCCACCGACCCGACCACACCGAGAGCTGCGCTGTGAGTAACACCTTCACCACCACCTCACCTTCTGCGGAAAAACCTGCTGCTGACAAGTCCCACAGTGGAAACACATCATCGCTTCTTCTTTTAATAACCGGCACATTCATTGGTTTTCTCTGCTCTTCCTCAGAACGGGTCGGACATGTCGTGGGTGGAGGAGTGGCTACGCTTCCACATCGCCCGGGTCCGAGACATCGAGCTCCTGACGGGGCTGAGCTTCTACCACGACAGGCTTTCCGTGGAGGAGACGCTACAGCTCAAGACGTTTCTACGTAGCGCTTAAAACCAGAGACGTTTTTGTTTATTGAAATAAAGTTTTAATCTCAGAGGGAAGCACAACAGGCCTCTGTCCACGGGGTCTCGCAGTAAACCTGCTCTCAGGGGCCAACGATTCCTGTTTCCAGACCATATGAATCCCAACGATGAGTTCCATCCGTCTATTTTTTATTGTAATGTCTGATTCCAAAACCAATTTTTACAGTTATTCAATGTGTGAGAGTCACGTGTTTCATTTTAGAGATGATTGTACAGAGAGTTTAAATGAGCTTTGAACCAAAGATGCCATCCCAGCTGCCGCACTTCTTCAGATGGGACTGAAACAAAAAGGGAAACGTTTATCCACGGAAGACGTTTTTATACCACAGATGATTTCAGAGTCAGGTCTTTTTCTTTTTTTTAGAAACACTGTGACGATCTGGAGACTTTCAGGAATCCTGCCACACATCTGGAGAAGTGGAAAAACACCCAAATCCTCTCATGATTGTTTTTGTATTTTCTTTATACTGCGCCAGTGTTGTATTGTGGTTTTGTACATTTTTGGCTTGGTCGGTGACATCCATGAAGAGAGAATTGTTCAGTCGAGTGTGTGCGTGTGTGCGTGCACATGTGCAGTTTGTGTATTTATGGACGGATTACGAGGCACAGACGTGTGAAAGGCTTCTGACGTCAGGACACCCAGACTGAAACAGACACCAAACATTTTTTTATTGATGTCAAACTTCGCCAAGGATGATGTGTTTTCACCCCTTTGCTTTTGTGTGTTTGTTTCTCAGCTGATTTCCTTGAAATTTGTGGAATTTCCTTTTTCTTTCTCTTATTTCTTTCTTACTTTTCCTTTATTCCTCTTTTTTATCATTTCATCTTTTTCACAAATCTCCCAGGGAATGATTTATTAACTGATATGAACTATTTTGATGTTTGCATCTCTTTCTCGAGCTTTTGTGTCTCTTTGTCGTTTTTTGTCTCTGTGGCTGTTTGCATCTCTTTGTGGTCCTTCGTTCATTCAGCATCTCTTCTTTGGTCGTTATACATCTGTCAGTGGTCCCTTTGCATGTCTGTGGTTGTGTCTTTATACACCAACCTTAATGTGTTCTGTGCCTCTGTGCAGTTTCTCTTGTGAGCACTGTGCAGGAGAAGCAGAGCTCTCAGGTGCTGCAGCTGAACTTCAGCATCTGTCCATGACTCTGTGTTGTGTGCAAACGTGTATTTTTTTATTATTATTTGGAGTCGGTACATAATAAAGTTCATATGATTTAGCGTTTTCCTTTATGTGTTTTTTCAATATTGTCAGAATTGCCTTTGGACAAAAACCCAATTTTATATAAAAACCCTTCAAACCTTTGTGGCCTGAATCCTTTGTCTCCAGCTGCAGAGAAACACTTTCCTCACACATTATTGCACATCGAGGGGAAATCTTCAACCCAGCAAAGCAGCCGTTGGTCTGCTGGCCTCCACCAGATTGCAGCAGTGCCTGTGTGTGAACGTGACGAGGAAGGAAGCTCTGCGTCTTTCCTTCAGTCTATATAAATCTGCCACTTCCTCACGCTGACCAAAGCAGCCGTGCACTGAGCCCGGAGGTAAGATCTTTTGCAGCTTTCTCTCTCTCTCTCTGCGTCTCCTCACTTTGCTGTGACCTAATTTCTCGTGCATCAAACCCCGAGCTCACTTTGTCTCTGTTGCTGCTCTCCGGGCTCGAATCCTCGTTGTCTTCAGGTCGAGCCGGTTGAGATGGAGCAACAGAGGAAGGTGTTGAGAAAAGGTTTTGTAATCAAAGATCGTGGTGAAGGAAAGGATGAGTTTTTGTTAAAGCCTAAATCTCCTTTTGTTTTTGAACTTTAGCATTGTTTACATCCTGACTGACATTGTGCTTTAGCTGCAGAGGGTGAATCGATATCTGCATTAATGTCTCACTAGTTGACAAGTATGTTTACCAAGAAAAAAGCAGAATTGTTGATAATTTAAATTCTAGTTTATCTTGTTGATTTTCATTTGTTTTAAGATGTCTGTGGTTTTTTGGTTACCATGAAGAGAAATATCTAAAGAGATTGACTTCTGTTTTATTTGTTTTTAATTGAATATTGTATATCAGTGTACGTGTCCTTCTCTGTTTGTGGCGTCATTTACATTGTGCAGGCTGCAGAATGTAAATTCACAGTCTGCATCATTTATCAGATTTTGACAAGCATATTTATAAAGTAGAACATTTAGATTTATCTTTTCACAGAGACAAAAAGAAGGAGAGAAAAAGAGAAGATTCATAACTTCAATGTTCGTCCATTTATTTCATGTAAAACACTTGAGTCATTATATTCTTCTGCACCAGTATAGTGTATGTATGGAGATTGCGTGTGTGGGTTTGGTGAGTGAGTTGTGGTCGAGAGTTTTTCTTTTGAACTTGCCTGTGGTGATCAGACTTGGCCGTGAGCTGACTGGTTGAAAGCAGCCGCTCACACGGGTCTTTCCAGGAAACTCTGTCCTGTGTGGGAAACCTGTGAAAGACCCTTTGACCAGACTCCATGTTTGGGTGTTCAACGGCCCTTTACTGTCACTGCTGCTCATGATGGGCTCGTCTTCTCGGATGTGACCTCCCACGTCAGCGTTCAACCACACACGGCCTGAATCATTCTGGTCCTCTGCGTAGTAGAGGCGGAGTGTGAAATGACTGTGCCTGCATTGAGGAAAATGAGCATCACCAGCTTCTTCCTGTTGCATTTTTCACATCTCACATCATTTGATATTTGCAACTTGAGAGAATCCCTGTCAGGCATGTGGCACGTCAGCAGAGGACAGATAAACAGCCGTGGCCCCTCTGGGAGACGGGAGGCCCTAATCTCTGATTGTTTTCTCCGGCCCGCCTGCAGCTCTGGGTAGCAACTGGGACACGTTCTTATCTCCCAACACAGACTGGTGTTCAGCTGCTCAACCAGGCCGGCTCCTCTCGACTCCCTCATGCCTCATTTGGCTGCCACTGAGGAGGAAAATGCTTTGTAAACAATTAGGAGGAAAATGAACCCATTTGTGAGATGAATGAGAAGTTAAAGGAATAGTTTCACATCAAGACGCTGGAGCCAATCAGGTCCCTGGAAACAACCCGACACACTCACAGTCAATCATCCACTCAGTCGGGCCAGTGAGCCAGACACACCTGCAACACACACAAGCACCACAGCAGAGAGAGAAACACCACACAGGCAGATCCAAGCGTCGTAACACACTTGAGTCTGACAAATCATCTTTAGACACAATGTGAACTGATGCAACTTCTATGTTTAGTACAGGAGCCTGAAATGACACCATGATGGGAAAAACCCCACCGAGGCCCTTAGCTCGCTGCTAAAAAGCTTCAAAGGACACGTATGATGTTTCTGTGATGATGGTGGGGTTTTTAAATAATGATAGTAAAAGAATAATCTGAAGATTCGTCCCTTGAGATTTAGCAGCTGACTTCTGAGCAGTTGGCTCATCAACACAGAATCGGTCCAAGAGGTGCAAATGACACAAGATGAAAATGTTCTTCCCATTCTGTCTAAACACGACCTTTACCTCGGGTGTGAAATCTGTGACCACGAAACACTCCAAAAAAAGAAGATCCGTTATTGTGCAGATTCAACAAATGAGATCTAACGCACTACAGATTCATATTTGCAGAATACAGACACGCTCACATCTAACTCATGTCCAGAAAGCAATTGAACTAATATTCCAAAGATGATGAACTGCTCCTTTAAAATAAATAATTTATGTCTGTGTTGCATTTGCATTTTTATTAAACAAACCTACTCCCTCTTAACCCAGTGGATTCGCTTCCTCGGCTCACAACTTTCTTCTGGAGTTTCAGCTGTTGGAGTAAGATTTTTTAAATAAATAAATAGATTAATTTATATAGAAGACTCAAAGAGAGAAAAAAAAAAAAAAAGAAACTAGAACACAGACGCACGTCAGACATCAATAATGCAACGGTTGGCATTTGTGTTTTGCAGTCCTGTCATCAGTGAAGCATCGCTGCTCCTCCTGCAGCTGAGGAGGTAAAAGAGACCCTGTGACACTGATACAGGGGATGAAGGATGAGGACACGTTTTTATTTCTGTCTTTGGTCCAAATGTCACCGGCTCCTCTGCCACAGTTACTCCTCTATTGATTTACTGTCTGCGTCATCGGGTCACAGATTTGTAAGAGAATGAGAAAAAGGGAAAACGTCTGCTGGGCCAAAGTGAGGCTTCCTCATCCAGGTGGAAACACTACAACCCTCTGCTCAGGAGGTCCACTTCCTGCTCTGACGTGGGACGGAGGCTCCCAGGGCATCACAACCGGGGGAGCACTTTGGATAACCTGTTTTTTATCTTTGACCCTTTTCTGCTCCAGCAGCCTGAAGAGGAAGGAGGTCTCAGCCTGAGTTCAGTGAAGAGGAGGAAGAGGAGGAGACAGGCAGGAATAAAAAGAGAAAGCAGAGAGGGGAGGACCGACAGTGAGAAGAGAAGACAAGCAGAGACGGACCAGAGGCTGTTGCTCAAGGATGGATCTAGATTTTCTTCACGCCCTGGAGAGAGAGAGAGTCCTGGATGTCCTGCGGAGAGACAAACAGCTGCGTATCATAGAGGAGGACAGGATCAGGTGAGGATGTCTAATGTCTAATGTTTCAATAGGAAATATTCAAGATCAAGATTCAAAACCTTATAATAATACCATGTAAACAAAATCTAATAATGTCAATTTTTTAATATATATATATAATTAAAACCTGTTAATTTGAATTTCAATAAATAAGATATATTTTTTGAATTAGTGAGATTTAAAGGTTTCGTTAAGGATCAAGATTCAAGAGTCAAAAGTGTTGACTCTTTTGACACAGGCTAGCAGTTCCCCCTAGCTTCCAGTCTTTATGCTAAGCTAAGCTAAACAAGACTGGTGTCCTTTAACCCCCTTCAGGATTTTTAGACAAATCACCGATATGTGACGGTTTTCTTTTTTGACACTTAAAGATGTCTCCTCTCTCATCTCAGGAGAATGAAACACGAGCTCCAGGAGCTTCGCAGACGAGGCGCCAAGAGTTTCACGCGGCAGTACGGCGAGCGGACCTGCGCCCGCTGCCAGAGGCCTCTGGGAAAGTTCTGGAACTCGGGCGACGTCTGCCACGGCTGCAGCCACCGCATCTGCAGCCGGTGTCGTGTGGGCGTGGGAGCGTCGGGCTGGACGTGCACAGTGTGTTACGCCTACAGGTACAGTGGAGAGTCAAAACACCTGCATCTACGTGACTGGAAATATTTGACTCAGTTGTCGTCGATAAATGACTGTAGAGTTCAGGAGACAGGTCACAGGAACAACTGGAGCTGCTGCTTTGCAGTTTATGACTTCTGCAAAATCACTTTCTTTTTTGTCTGCTCTTGTTTTGTACCTTTAAACTTCAAAATGTTTTTAAAGCAGCTTTAAACTATTTTCCTACAACGAGATATAAAATGAAACAGGGAGAATTATCATCAGCTGCAGCTCAACTTTATGGAGATCTAGAGATTAACGAGTTCCAGCTCAGTTTTTTAATGGTCCAGTCCACAACTTCACTGTTTTACATCCAGTTCCAGCTCAGTGTTTAATGGTCCAGTCCACAACTTCACTGTTTTACATCCAGTTCCAGCTCAGTGTTTAATGGTCCAGTCCAAAACTTCACTGTTTCACCTCGAGCTGCAACAAGCAAATTTTGAGTTCCAGCTACAGATTGTGAATATTTTCTGGTTTCCTAATCACATTTTATTATGATTATTTATGCGTTTCAGTCTGTAGGTCAACCAACCGGACATCTTAGAGACTAAACAATTTATTGACAGATTAATCAATGATGAAATAATCATCATCTTTTTTCCAGTATGACTACAGCTTGCTAATATATTGACTATGACTACTAATCCCAGTGGTTGTCTCCCCAGCGAGGTGAAGATCAGGTCTGGAGATTGGTTCGTGGAGGAAAAGTTAAAGAAGTTTCCCGTCTCCAAAGGTTTGTTTATAATACTTGACCTTCATTGACTCTCATTTATTATTCATCCTCCCTCGGTATCATCCACTTAGGAAACACCGAATAATAAAATATGGATGTTCCCAGTTATGTTTGTTTATGTTTCTGAATTATTCAGTATAAATCTATTTATAGAGAGACAGAGTTATGATACCAATAAGGATATGTAAATATTTATTCATGTCTTTTAATCCTTTCATACAACGTAAATAGACATAATCCCTCTCACTTTGTTTGAACATTACATGAAAGTCTTGGTTAGTTTAACCACTAACTTACCACAGAGGACATCAATTCTCTTCACACTGGACTCCACCCTGATCGAGTTGTTGTCACACACGTGGAGCCAAATGTCATCCGATTTATTTTGTATATCTTCTTTACAGACAAATATGAAACAGTCGGGGAGAAGCTGTTGCAAACCTACAATGTCCTGAGGTAAGATGTACGTGATGATCATACGTGTGTGGCTCTGCTTTGAGTCATCAAATCCTTAAACGCATGTGTTCCCTTTTATTTCAGTCATATATCTGTGGTGCCGCCCACTCCTCCACCACATCTGGATCAGCATTTTCTGAGCAGATCGGGGGTAAAGCAGATTTCCGGCAAAATTATTTTACGGCAAAAAGTGTCAAACTGTGCGAGGCGAGTGGCAATAATTGTGTTTTTTTTTCCAACTGCAGAGTTTGAACAACTCTAAACTTTTCACCAAATCGGTGGAGGATCTTATGGTTTCCTTCACGAGTCACATGAAGAGTAAGTTGTCACGAACATCGTTGTCATATCAGTCTTTTGCAACAGCACAACGTTTAGTGCACAAGTGTATGAGAGCAAGCACAGTATAACCACAAAGGAAGCTTGCCTCAAAGAAAAGATCTCTGCCCCTGAAACCCCGATGTTGCGTAAGAAAGCAGAGATACGCATTAGGTAGAAAAAAAACACATCTGATAACACAACTCCAGGAAGTGGACAAACATTCAGCTCAAAGTGATTTCTGTGCGTTTCTATAGACTCTCATCTAAGTTCCTCTTTTTCCTCTGAGATTCCAATTCTCTTTTTTGTCGATGCAGATATTTCCACTTCTCAAAACGACGTGCAGGCCGACCTGCTGTTCGTGGGCAACGGGCGCAAAGGGTCGTGCTTCACCTTCACGCACCAGAAGAGCCTGTCTGACACCGAGATCAACAAATCCTCTCGTGTGAGTCAGCGACAACCCTTCAAATCAGAATCATATAATTAAACAACTGTCCCTGGTCTCTCTCTCTCTCCTCTCTCTTCCCCGTGTTTGTACGCTCACCCCAACCAGTTTAGGCAAATGGAGTCTAGTTCTTCTAGTTCTAGGAGTCTTCTATGAGGAGTCTTCTAGTTAATGAGGGAAAGGTTTTTGCTCGTTGCCAGAACTGTTGGGTTTCTCTATAACTGTAAAGTGCCCTGAGATAATGTATGTTATGATTCTGTACTATTCAAATTGAAATCGAAATTGAAACGGGTCTTCCTATAGAGTCAATTCTGTCAAGCACTGATTTAAAAAGTGCAGGTTTCAGATTCAAAACAGAAAACTAAAACTAATCTAAGTCCAAAAGATTTGCAGCAGACACACATACGGTAAGTTTCCATTTTGAAGTTGCTAAAAAGAAAAGAAGAAAAGAAGAATACAACCTCAAATCTTCGAAGCTACTAATGGGCTCTATGGAACCAAAGAGTATAATCACAGCAAAGTGAATGTTCCTTTGTGTTTCTTTGCAGCTTTTTAAAGTCCCAAGTCTCCCAAACCTGTTCAAGAAAACCAAAGACAGCGACCAGGAGGGGTCGTCCACCGGAGCCGAGGAAGAAACCTCCTTCGGGTCTGAGCTCTCCGGAGGAAAGAGAGTGAGTAGCAACGTCCTGTGGTTGAGATATCAGATTATAGATAGTGATCGCTTCACTCTTCATGAGTCACGTATATGAAATCTGTTTCCTGTGCGTTCTGTGCTTCCTTTAATCAAATTCAAGTCCTCGCTGTTGTGTCTTTCTCTCCCTCTAAACGTCCTCTGTCTGCTCCCTCAGGGCAGCAGCAGCAGCGTGGGCACAGACTCCGGCCTCTTCGAGAGCATCAGCGTGGCCGGGGAGCTGGAGCTGTCTCTGACCTACGACCCCGACGCCTCCTGTCTGGAGATCACGGTTTGCGCCTGCAGAAATCTCTCATATGGGAACATGAAGAAGAGGAGATGTCACCCGTAAGGATTATTAATACAGCACTGTGTGTGTGAGACACCACGTGACATCATCGTATAACCTCCTGTGCGTGTTGTCTCTGCGCATAGATACGTCAAAGTCTTCGTGCTGCCGGAAAAGAGCGGCAAAATGAAGACGGCGGTGAAGAAGAACACAACCGATCCTGTTTATAACGAGGTTTTAAAGGTAAAACACAAAATTGAAATAAAAACACAAATGCCTTTATTTTGTTTTGTTCTGTGTTTTTACTTCTCCACGTTATATTTATATTAAAGTATCATATAGAGCGCCACCTGCTGTTTGGAAAGAGACTGCAGGCCACCGTGTGGCATTCAGGAACCCTGAGAAGGAAGGTGTTTCTGGGTGAAGTCCTCATCCCACTGGACGGCCTGACGTGCGAAGATCAATCCCCCCAGAGCTTCAACTGGTACCCACTGTGTCCCAAGGTAACACAGAGCTTTAATTTATATACAAGACCAGAAAAGTATATAAATAATGGGTATTTAACCATCATTACAATCTATTTCAATCAATTACTGTTCAGACAATTATTTCCCCTAAATAATTTGTCATTATGATCCGTGACCTTGACTTTAATTGGTCCAATACTTCAATTTTTGACCGACGTCATCAGACATTGATTTATCTTATATATTCAGTGCATATGAATTATTTCATACTTTCTTATCTTATCTTCCTCCTTCTTCTATGTATTTGTTACGTAGGCTGAGAGACCAGATGGTGGCGCTATGGAGCAGGACGGATGAGAACTGCTGATCTGTGTCATGTTCACCTCCAACGAAAAGGGTGAGTAATGTATATATATTCTACTGTTTCTATCATGTAGTTGATTGTATTACAGGTGTGTTCCATGGGATATCTGAATAATTTAAACACGTTTCAAAAACATAAAAATCTGCTTTACAGAATAAGAAAAGACAATAAATACATGAAGTTTTTTATGGGACGTAACTTGAATAAATTCCACCGTGTTACGTTGGTTCTTCAGTTACAGCACTAGAGGTCAGGAGAGCATCTCTTATAGACGCTTCTGCTGTGGGGGTGCAGCCACATGGCAATGATCAACTAAGTGTCCTTATCAAAGGCCTCAAACCCCGGCCCATTAATGCAAACAGCGGTCGGAGCAGCTGTGTCACAGAGTAAACACACCTCATTGTGTCCCTGTGTGTGTGTGTGTGTGTTTGTATGCAGGCCTTTGAGGTGTGTCTTGTGTGTTCTGGTGTGTGTTTGAGAATGCATGAAAGAGTGTAAGTGTTTAAAAGGCACGAGGGCGTGTTAATGACAATATTTGTGTGTGTGTGTGTTTAGGTGTCTAACTCTGGGACTGTAGGCAGAGCTCTCATCCAGATGACGCCCGTTTCCGAAGGTGAGACCAGGCCTCTCACCGACTGCTGGCTGGCAGTCTCCTGGGTGTCTCTCTCTCTCTCTTTCTCTCTCTCTCTCTCTCTCTCTCTCTCTGGACCTGTGGGACCAAGGCCCCCCCAGCCCCTGAGGGATCCCTGGCAGGGGCCCGAAGAGACCACGAGACATTTCCATCTCCTCATCCTAAATAGCTAATCCTCTGATATCTCATCTATCTCACATTTATAAGCAGCGTATACAATTAATATATGTTAATAACTCACTATAAACCATTTGTAAGCAGATATAAGGATGTTTTAAGTGATTACCATTTGTAAAAGTTCATGAATAACACAATATGAAATAAGGAAAATCCCTGTATTTGTAAATTTTAGGACCATGAAATGTGATGTATTTATTGAAATCATTTTTGTATGTTATTTTTGTCAACTATGCTCATATTTATTGATGAAGTATTTATTTATAGTTTCTCTCTCGATGATAATAAAGGCAATAATAAATAAATAATAATAAAGCTCTGCAAGAAATCACATAAGTCATCGATGGTGATTTCTTTTCCTATCTCACCGACAGCCACCAGAGGGCGATCAAGACCCTTTGGCTTCACTACTGTCGTCCATCTTTTTATAAAGTCTATTGTATATCATGAGTGTAACGTGGTTTAAAACGTTTTCCACTTTAATCTCACTTTCTTCTTTAATGGGATGTTTTTATCAGAAGAGTTGAGCAACTAAACTTCCATTCAAATAAAATGCGAGATTAAACACTTGACTATTACAGACAGATAAAACTTGGAGCCACACCCGTCACTCACAGGAAGTGCTCTGACTTCTCCTGCAGCACAATGAGTTCTTTCTTGTCTCGGTCCGAGCAGCGTGTGAAAGACATTCAGTTCAGTCTCTGGTTTCACACAGCAAGAGAATACAACAAAAAACTGTTCCTGTAGAAGAAGCGGTGATGTCACTGACCTGGAATTCACTGTTAGACCACACGTCTCCATGGCAACTGGCTGTTCCATTGCTCCAACCAGTGGCGTGACATCATCGTCCGGCGGCGAGTCACCGTCAGCACAACGTGACGTCACCGGACGCTCAGACTCCAACGTGCTGCTTGCACAACAGCAGTTTGCTCATTACACGACTGATTCACTCTGAGCATGACACCGGATGTAAGTTTTTATAAACTGAATCATTGCTCCACTTTCTAATGAGACATTATTAAAGCATAAGCTGTTATTAATATGTAATAGATGAGTCGTAGATAGATTAGTGGACAAAAAGGCCTAAAGATATCAGAGAATAATAAGGCATAACAAAATGATACTTTTCTCATTTTGTAGGAAGCCATTAACAAATATTGGGCAATAACTTGCTAATGTTAATAAATCATTACTAAATGGTCCAATAGCAATGAAGTCTACAGGTACAAATATGAATAACATAAATAATTTAAAGGGATTTCCCAAATGAATTAAAGTGCAAAGACTAAAAAGTGTCCTCCTGGAGAAAGGACTTTCCACAACATGTCAACCTCAAAGTTTTTCTTATTAATGACTTGTAACTTATATATAAGACAAGATACAGTGATTGATTTATGTTGTATCTACAAAATAGAAGAGCCATAATTTAAAACCCTTTAAACAGAAAGTTGTACCAACTGTTGAATATCACACACACACACCCTCACAGTGTCAATCAAATCTTTTCAACATTTCTATTCTCATCCTCTTGTTTAAGCATGTTAGCATTTGCTGATTATATATAAAGCAAGACATTACGATATTAAGTATTGGAAAATGTTACGTTTTCATCCTGAGGACATGCGTGCGTTTTCCAATTTTCCAGTTCAGCCATTTGATTGAAAACCAGTAAGTTATACTTGTTATTTTAGCAGAGCTGAGGAGCCAGCAGTCTTAAAAGTTGGACAGAGGTACTTCTCGTTAAATATCCCACAAAATAAAACACACACAGATGATGAATCATAGATTTATTTTATTGCCAATATGTTGAACACCTCATTATAAAATCCTGTTCATATACAAAGACCAGCAGAGCCGTGTGTTTCCATTACAGTGTAAGTAGATGCTACTCTAGTCCATGTCCAGAGAGGAGAGGGTGAGATGCTGCTGTGGAACCGCCCGGGTCTTTGTAAATGTTCACCTCGGGCCTCGTTTGTCCTCGGAGGTCAAACACAACAGAAATAAAAAGGTATTCAATTCAACGTTACATCCATGTTTTCTGGTGACTCGGACCAGCTGTCTGGGAGTGGACCCTGCAGAGAGAGAAAGGCCACTTTTGGAGGGTTAAACTAAAAAGCACAGAACGTGTGCTCGTCTCTCACTCGACAGCGACAGGACAGACGGAAATAAAAATGACAGTAAACCAAAGTGTCCCGGTGGACGCGGCGCTCCCATGGGACAGACGTGTCTTAGCGTGCTGTGGACGCCAACTAATCAAAAAGTACCTAGATCGATCGCTAGCTCCTCGGCGGATTTCATGGCATGCAGCTGGACACTTCCTACAGTAAAAAATAATAATTTACAATTAAATCTCTTTAATTTAGTGATCTAAAAGGAAAAACATATGGAACATAGGACTGCTATTATTTTGGTCAATATATAAAACCTTTTTGAAACAGATATGTTTTCTATATCATTAGTAGATAGCAAAAATATACAAACCAAGATGAAAGACCCTTTTTAATGTCCCATATACAGTATAAATATCAAACTAGGCATGATTTAAACTACTGTATAGCAATATTCAACATAAATGGAAGTGTTCAAATATATTGGAAAACGAAAAACAAACTGATACTGTTTTCCCCTTTCTGAGTGGTCGCTGTAAATGTCCTTTTTTCTTCCAACACAACAGATGACAGACATCGACAAAAGAAGCCAGGCTTTGATTTCATATATTCTATGTGCACATCATGAAATAATAATAACAGCAATAATAATAATAACAATAATAATAAAATTTGGCTAATCCCACAACTAGTCTGCTTAAAAACAATAATGATTTGGTCAGAACGGATCAAATTAAAACAATCGAATAACACAAATCAGATGTTAAACACTAAGACGAGAGGAGGTTTTGGCACTAAGGTTTCGTCAAAGCCCTGCATACCACCCGACAAAGTTACAACAGGAGGTCATCTCTCTGTAACAATGCTTCTGCTGTGCTTATACTGCTCCATGTAAGTCTGAGTGTGTGTGTGTGTGTGTGTGTGTGTGTGTGTGTGGATATGCGTCAGCCGAGGAGCGGGGATCGTGGTGACCATTCAGAAAGGGGGCGTGGCCGAGGGGCCTGAAGGCTTCTTATAAGGCCTCGAACTCGTCGATCCTCTGTTTGGTGTTGCCCGATCGGATCTGCCGCAGGGTTTTGTATTTGTCTCGGCCGGCCCGGACGTTCTCGCTGTGGAGCAGGTCGTTCTGGGTATTCTTGGAATCGTCACGCGCCTGAGCCAGCTCTGAGGTCAGGGCCTGGGGGGGGGGGGGGGGGGGAGGGAGACGCAGAATGAAATGAGGAGCAAACCAACTACACTGCTGCTTTTACCACTTCAGCCTGAAAGCAGACGTTAACAGTGACATCACTGAAAGGTTACTACACTTTGTCTGCGCTTGTGGATGTTTTGGTTTTTTGCACCCCTCTCTGGGTAGAGTCCTCACCTTCAGCTGGCTCTGCACGCGCTCGTTCTTCTCGGCCTCGGTCACGCGGTCCTCCTCGTGGCGGTGGTCGTTGATGCCCTCCATCTGCAGGTCGGCGCTGTTCGTGCTGGCGTTCTCCTCGCTGTCGCTGTTGTCGTCCATGTCGCTGTACATGGGGGGAGGGGGAGGTGGCGGGGGGCGCCGTCATCACCATGTGCAGCTCCTCTTTGGTCTTCATCAGGTCGTCCTGAGCCTCCTGGGCCTGGGGAGGACAAGAGGGACGAGGGACAGAGGACCTCGGTCAGTGGATAAACTCATTTGTTTCATTCACGAGTCATAGTTACACTGGCTCCTCTTCTGGCCACAGCTCATGAGAGCAGAGGAAGAGTGGTCACTTAATTCTGATTTCTAAAGCTCTCACCCTGAGCTGCCATGAGTCGGCCTCCTCCTCCTTGAGTTTCTTGGCCTCCTCCAGCAGGGAGATCTTGGCTGAGTGCTCTGCCAGCTCCGCAGCCTGGTACGAAACAACAGGACACACAATTATTCAAGAGTTCCGATTTTTAAAACACACAGTTTGATAAAGACGTTGATTCGATTCACTAAAAGCACGACATGGAGTGAACTGGGAATCGAATTATTGGCTCACATTTGTTTTTCTTTTACTGGGATTTTCTTATTCATTTCTCATGGCTAAAAATGTTTCTTGGTCTATTAAAGAAAATAAGAAAGAAAATAAGTAAACTCCTTTTTCCAGTGGACAGATTGAACCTTTTTAAACTGTGGTACTTTTCTCAAATGGTGTCAATGTTACAAGGAAATTTGAAATTTCAGCGATCTCAGCTTGAGAAGCATTCTTGACCTTTACCAGCTCTGTTAAGGAGGTTATATGTTGACTCCTGTTTGTTTGTTTGTCAGCAGGATTACACAAAAACCACTGAACAGATTAATGCCACAAATCCCGAAAGAGGAAAGAGACGTGGGCCAAGAAAGAATCCGATCAACTTTGAGGTGGAACATCCAGTTTGTTTTGTCTTTAACATTGAGAGATAAGACGTTTTCTGACATCAGGCATATTTAGGGAACTCGTATCAATGTGTGTGTGTGTGTGTGTGTGTGTGTGTGTGTGTGTGTGTGTGTGTGTGTGTGTGTGTGAGATTTGGAGTGGGACTGTTGGGCCTTGGCAGTTACAGTTACTAAGAAAATAAAGCAAGCCGCTGCTTGGAGAAGTCTCCGGATGAAACCCAACCAGACTCTGTGGGTGCAGTGGTACGTTCCTCCTGACCACCACAACAATGGAACCAGCTTCTCTTTCACCCGACTGAACAAACCACCGGCTCAGTATTATAGTCGTTGCTATAATCAGTGTGTGTTGAAGTCACTGAATGTGGGACTAGTCACTCGGTGTAAACACATCCTCGTTAATGAGTTACCCTTCGATCTTCCAAACATTTTAAAACGTGTTGAAAACTTGAAACGAGACCAAAGTCTGACTCGATCCCGGTCGCTGGACGTTAATCCGCCCAACAAGCTCCTTAGTAGGATTTAAGTATAAAAGGCGAAGCAGCAGGTGTCTGTCCAGTAAAGAAACAGTGCTGGTGTTTGACTGGCGGCGTCTGAACGTGTCAGAGGAACCACAGCTTCACACACACACACTGCTGTGGTTGGTCCGCGGGGTGGTGGTGAGTGTGAAGAAGCTGGGCGTGGTCCATCTAGATGCTCCTAAGTGGGTTTGTCTGGAGCTACAGTAGCCAGGCACGGCTGAATGCTCCGCCCTGTAACGTGCCTTGTGTACAGACTTGAACAAAGCTGAACGTAAGGTGAGAACTAGGAAATTGAGACAGGTTTACTTTATCAAATCTGGCAAATAAGAGGTCGTTGATAAATCTGCAAATCCCCCCCCCCCCCAGCAGATGGAAAACTTGGCGACACAGTCAGTGCAGAATTCGAAACAGCCTCTCAGTGTTATTAAAATACTGACCAGCTGCTCCTGGTCCTTCTTCTGGTCCTCAGCCTGGCGGGCGAGCTCCTCTTTAGCCAGCAGGGCAGCCTGCCGCTCCGACTCCAGGCGAGCAGCCTCGTCCTCGGCTCTCCTCCGCTCCTGCTCCAGCATCATGGCTCTCTGCATCTGGTCCTGCAGGTCTAGAGCCCAGATGGCAGGAGAAGAGGATATGCATCAGAAACTCACAAAGACAAACTGTACAACTACAATACTTTCTACTCATTCTTACAGCTGCCTGATCAGAGCAATGTTTATCTCAACTGATCAATTCATCGTTTGGTAAAATCTCAGAATAATCGTCAATTTGAGGAAATAACCTTGAGGCCGACTTGGGTTATCGTATTCAAGAGGCCAAAAACATGTTTCGTCAGGCGACCATGAACTTGACCTTTGACCACCAGAATAAAATAAGTTCATCCGAGAGTCTAAAGGAACGTTTGTGCCAAATTTGAAAGTATAACCTTGAGTTGTTCTAGACACAAACTCATAGCTAATGGTTATTTCCTGTCTGAGCTTAAAAAAAATTAAAATAAAACTGAAAATTAAGAAAAATACTTGACAAACAATCAGAACATACAGATCATATTGCAGCTGAAGTAACTTGACAGTTGTGGGAATATTTAATCTCACATTTTAGCTCCAGATTGTTTACAAAACAACACGCCTGCGTAAATAACCTGTTCATCTACCTGCATAGAGACACAGTCTAATCATAAGCACACACACTTTCTATCGTGAGGTCAAAGTGATGGATAAGCCGCTGCACGTCTCCTTTGTGCAGCGCCCACCTCGACCACCTCCCCCCCCCTTCACCTCTCTCCGCCTTCTTGGTCTTCTCCTCGAACTGGTAGAGCCTCATCATCAGATCCTTCTTCTCTCGCTCCATCTGCTCCTTCTCTCTCTCGATGGCCTCCCTCTTCTTCTTCTCGTTGTCCAGCTGGGCCCTGCAGATAAGACACAGCCGCCGTGAGCCGACAAAGAGACATGACACGCGGCCGTGATGTACGATGACGCCGGCGGACAATGGTCGCTGACACACGAGCGGAGGTTCAGCCCAGGTTTGCACACAGATGCTCTGGAAGCACTGCAACACTGACTTTGTATCCGTCACGGTCACAAACAGGAAACTCAACAGTCGCTGAAGTATCATGGAAATCATCAGATTTACAGTTAAGTCTTATTCGATGTATTTGGCATCACGCTCACCTTTAATTACCCTGAGAATTTGATTGAAACTACTATTTGAATTATCATTTAATCTGCCAATCAAGAAACTTTGCTTAACTTATGATCAGCTTATAGGACGGTTACAAAGAAAAGCAGCACACTTAAACAGAGAGTTAGAAATATAATCATGAAAATATATGCAAGCAAACTGTAAACTGTTCTGTAAAACTAAAATGTGTGCACTATCAATTAATTCATATAATATTTGACTGAGGTTTAAAAGTATTGAAGAAAAGTTTATGGTTAAACTGCTCAGAGCTCTTTTGAATTAAGGCTAAAAGGATTTATGTGTTCATTGTGGTTTATTAAATTACATTTTGGACGATAAATTCACATTTCACACTCCACTGTACCTAACTTTAATCTTTTGTCCTAAACCCCCTTTTTGTCTGTATTAAGTGTTGCCTTCTTGTATTCATTGCTTCCTTAAACACAGTTTTATTTCATATATATTCTTTTACATATTTAAGACTCAAGGTTTGTATTCCAGCTTTCTACTTTTTTTCAAGTCTGTTACTTTTTTCTCTAGCAACAGCCTGAAATCTCCCCAAGTGTTGAATTCTGTTTGAATGAGGAAGTGTTCCTGTGTTGGACGCCGGCCCAGTGTCCACTGAGAGCTTCTGTGTGTGAACCCTCCAGTGATCTAATGGCTCTCTCTCTCTCTGGTATTTACTGTGGCGTCTGCTCGCCCGTTACATCACCGTGTTTGAACAGCTGTACGGGACAGACAGTCGGCCGACAGCTGGAGCTGAGACCAGGGTCAACATCCATTCACTTTCAGTTCAGGCTATTCAGGAAGTGCGTCTCCCATACTTGAAGAGGAATGCTGTGTTACTACCCGGAGATCGGAGGTTTCACTTTACACGCTCCACTGATTCACGTGGAGAATGAAAACTACAATAGGCTAGAGTATTTATCCGGAGCCGGAGTCTAGATTATATATGTCAAACTTCACATCGGGCTTTGTAATATCTTGATAGAAAATTCCTATATTTTCTGGCATTTTTCCAGATCAACTTATTCATCAATATATCAAGAAAACAATCTGCAAATGAATCGACAATGCACATAAACTTGAGTTTAGCCAAGGACAGTTTGTGATTTGTTATTCAGATATAGAATTTCAAATTACTTCTAGATCAAAGTTATCATCACTATATTCATCTATTTCATTAATTATCGTTTTTGACATTAATCAGTATTTTGATGCATTTTAAGTATATTTTTTGTGTTTATTTTGCCAAATATAAAAGATAAAAGTTTAAATGATTCAAAATCCCAAATAAAATAATCCAACTAACAATAAAAACTCAAATTCGATAAAAACAATTTAACAAATCTTTAGCTGTGTCCCAAGTAGTAAACCAAACATCTTAAATCATATTTCCTTCAGTAATGGTTTTGTGATAGAGTAGTAGAAAAACGATGTCTCCTCTCCAGGTGAGTGCTCACCTCTCCTGCTGCTTCTGCTGCTTCTCCTCTCGGGCCTGCGCCTTCATCTGCTGCACCTCGATCGTGTCGGGCTTGCGGCGCCGCATGTACAGCTCGTGGTTTCCCATGCACAGCTGCAGGATGCGCTTGTTTATGCGCAGTCTCGGAGCTAAAAACACAAAGTCCTGAAATAGGGAGAAGAGTGAAGGGGAATGAGAGAGAGAATGGACCAGACCAGGTGAACAAGCTGTCGTTCTTTGCTGAAAAAGGACATAAGGTCGAGTGGTGGCTCTGAGCAGGTGCCGGGAAAACCTTAATTTAACAGATTAATTCATATTAATTCAGATCACTGTTAAAAATCATTTTGACGGACGGATGGATCCTGAGAACTAATCCTTGACTATTCTGTATTAAAATCAAGATTGAGGACATGTTTAATGGTTCTTGTCTCCACCACAGAGAAACATGATGCTAACAGTAAAAAGCAAGCAGAGAGGGTTTCTACAGAAACTCGTTGAAACTTAACAGGCTTTAAAAAGAGGAACAACAACTGCTTGAGTAGAAAATAGTGTTAAGGAAAAGAAAAAGGGTGTTTTCAGATTTTCAGATTTAGAAATGAAAGCAGAAGTAAAATCAGTGACGACCGATGCTTCGTTACTCACCGGGGATTTTTTGTCGATGGGCTTGATGATGAATTTCTTATCGTTGAAGGAAATGTTTCTGATCTCACTCCAGGGGAAGCCGATCTTCGGGGACAATCTGATAAAGTGATCACATGAACATGAAGGTTAGACGGTGACACTCGGCTGTGGGAGTAATAATCTACCAAGGAAAAAGAGATCCTGAAAAAACAGATTCATTCTTGTCCACTTGTGTATTGCATGAGTTGACCCATATCTTGCACTTACGTTTATTATTATAACTTATTATTAGAGCTACAATAAGTCGATTAATCAACAGGCAGAAAGGAAATCAGCTACTTATTTGAGTTATTTGTGTCAAGTGAAAGATCTAGATGAGTTTCTTTTTTGTACATATCAGAAAATGGAATTATTAATTTAAATAATAACACTCAGGACATCACTATCGGCTCCAAGGAGTTATAAATGGCATTTTATCAACACCAAACACTTCTAGATCAATTGATTTCAATCCCATCACGTCTCGTCATAACCAGCAGAGACTAAACCTGGCTCAGGCAGTGAACCTTGATTTCTGTAGATCCAGTGTTCCAGTGCGAGGGATGAATCCGGGGTGTGGCTCCCTCCTCTATTGTGCCAGACACACTGAACGGATGCCAATCTCCCTCGACACAATGCAAACTAGTACTGCAAACACCGACGAGCCGATAGTGTTGTAATCTGGAGAGGCAGCCGAGCAGCGAAACTCGACTGTGAAACTGAACCGTCAAACTGGAATTTCACTCAATTACTGATCCTGACACACGCCTCTGGAATTGAGAAAGCAATGTGGATGTTATTCTAAGGATTGAATCCAGTCTTGTGGTTTATTTGGCTGCTATACAGCACAAAGTAACATAGGTTATTTTCCGGTTCAAGTACTTTTACAGTCTGGCTAAATACTAAAGATTAAAACAGGGGATTTTGATCTTTATGGCTGAAATTAACTGTTATTTTCATATAGAATGCATCTGCTGATTAGATTCTCGATTGCTTTGGTCTATAAAATGTCCAAATATGGAAAACGTTGCTTGTGTCAGTCAAAACTCAAAGTTGAAGCAGAAACCAGATGATATTTAGTGTTTTTGTTGTGAAATGCTGTAAAAATAACTGAAAGTAATGAATATTTTGATCATCTCTTCAATTATCAGATATTTTTTCTGTCAATCCACATAAAATATCACTCAAATAAATATTTCTCCCAAACAGTATCACTTTACCACTAAAACTAACATATCTACCATCCCACTGTGGATCAATCTCTTTGTAATGGCTAAGTTTAGTGGTGGTTTTCAACCAGTTTGAATCTCAAGTGTGTTGCTGCGTTTTGTGTGTGTCCACGGTTACTAAGAAGAAAACCTGTGGAAACTCTGTCACATAAAAAAAAAAAAGAGCAGCACTGCGGTTTGCTGAGCGGCGGCGTGGAAGGAGTTAAACCAGAACCAGACTGTGCCTTGGCGAGGCCTCGGCTGCCCTGCTGCATTGTGGGCCGGCTGCCCTCATTGGAGAGACGGGCTGTAGGTTAGCCTCGCATTCTTAAGTGCTGCGCAGCTTGAAAAACCAGTTGGCGTAGTCATGGCTACAGCAGAGGGCACCGCGGAGGAGAGGCATTTTCTTTGCTGATCCCAGGGAGCTCATAAAGAGACAGAGTCACACAAGGACACACACACACAAGGACACACACACACACACACACACACGGACACACACACACAGGAACCTTCTCCACAAGGTGATTTCCGGGAGGTTTGTCATGTTACACTCGGAATAAATGAGAGATCAGATGAACTTTAACACAATTAAAGTTAAGAGCAATTAGATCATTTCCAGCTTGAAAAGAACCTCGCTCTCCTGGAGGACGATTAGAGGCTTCAACTGATTCGCTCAACTTTGTCATTGCCCTGCCAGCAGCGAAATGTGCTCATTTCTTCCACACAAAGTCGACCGATCCACGGGAGGAGCTACGATCTGGTCGTGAACGAGGGTTTTTCCAGCACAGGGTCAATGACTGAGAGGCCGATGTCCCTTTAACACAGAGTACTTCACTCCAGTAACCCCGGCAGAGCAGGGCTGCGCCACCAGCAGCCACAGGAGATTGGAAAAAAACTCATTTCACCAAATAAGAGGGCGATTACCTCCCAAGCTGTCTTGTCCTGTAAACAAACGTGGCAATCATAGCCCAGACTGGGCTGGACGCTGGTGTAACAGCCTGCTTGGTCTGGAAAAGTAGGTTTCACTTTGACCACAAGGCCCAAACACGGAAACATCACAAATACAAAACAGGGCTTTTAAATTTGATTCTGCCCAATTGTCTGTGAGAGTGATGAACTAGAAATGGACCCAGTTTAGCAAAAAGAAGAAAAAATATGGTTTTAAAATGAATAGCACATATGTTAAGGAAACAATCTGGAGTATAACTGGTATGCAAACATAGTAGGAGCTTTATGAAGTCTTTTTTCCCAGTGGGGAGTAGAAATTGCAACAACAGTCAGAGGTGGGAACAATAAACCCCCCCAATAAACCACAACTCTCTCCTGAAGCAGCCATAGCAATCATAAACAATAATTTATCGTTATTATTAACATAGTTTGCAGCCAGCTCCCAAAAACCTTTTCAGGAATACTTTAAAAATGAAGCTTGGATTGATTTTTATTTGATAATAACGAGGTGTGAGGGATTCAAACTGCTGAGTGTGATGTTTCAATTCCGTCTCTGGACCTACTCCTCCCCAAAACTAGTCCCCACCTATCCGTCTTGTCGCTCCTGTGCTAGTGTCTGTCTGCTGAGAAACAGGAACAGTGATCAAGTGCTGACAAGGACCTGCCCCAGCCAGTTTACCTCTGTGTCACAGCTGCAGCCTGCGACACGCACACAACAAGAGCCCGAGCAGACGCCAACAAAAAAAGGCCTGATTACTTCAAGTCTAGGTCGTGAACCAAGCGCTTACTTGTCGTCTTTCTCGTAAATGTTGAGTCCCAGGGCGTCGACCCCCAGCCACAGCTCTGTCCCCTTCTTGTTCTTGATTTGGAAGTAGTTGACGCCGTACATTTCCAGGTCCTGGGCGATCTTGAGGTACTCCAGCATGGCGTCCTCCCTGCAGGAATACACACGGTCAATCTATAGAAGTATTTATCGTTGCCTTTGCCAGGGATGTTGTATTTTCAAGTGTTTGTGGGTGAATTGTAAATTTTCGTGCAGATCCGGATCAGGGAACAGATCCAGGATTTTGTTTAGTGCAATGAGGTGCAGATCCAAATAAATCCAAACCTGCTGGGCCTCGGTGGAGACACGTGCCCGACTGGTGTGAGTCATGTGGTTTAAAATGACGAGAGCCACACTTACTTCAACATCCCACCGTGCTCCTCGTGCCACACCTGAATCCTCTCCTCCCACTGTTCTCTGGATAACTTGTGCTGGTCCAGGACTCTAAAACAACACAGAGAGGAAACAGCAACAAAGATCAGCTGAGCGTTCACGCAGAAACCAGAAACACGACAGATGGTCTGATAACTTGGCTTTGGTATGTAAGGTAGCGTGATGGAATCTGTTCTTGTGCAAAGCGGAAAAACTTTGTCTTAGTAAAATGGTGATTTCCCCGAGGTGCAGAGTTTTCCTCATCTGCAATCCTTAACGGATATAAAGTAAATACATATAAAGTTTAAACAGGGGTGTGCCGCCAGCCGTGCACCGAGGCAGAGAGACAATTGCGTGTGTGTAACAGCTAACATAATAGTGTATAAAGGTCGTCAGGGTTGAGGTACTCGTTACACAGCTATTGTAATGCTACAGGAAGTCCTGAGATAACCACACACAATTAGTTGTCCCCTTCTGTACATTTAATTAATAACAATTTACACAATGGCATAGGGAGATAATCCAAATTGACAGCAGATACAAACAAATTATTTAGTTTATTTTGTTTATGGAGGGTGGAGATGATGGTTTCTCCTGTTCAATTACCACCTTACGAAATTAAAGCACACTAGCACACAACACTTTGTCTTTAGATGAAGACGTGAGACGACAGTGTGTCCTCCCGAACCTGTTCGGCAGCAGACGCTCAGACACCAGGTAGCCGGACCGATGGGCTTCTTTGTTGTAGTCTCCAAACTTGGCCTGGACGGAGTAGGAGGCGAGCAGCACGGCCGTCTCCGGCGGGCAGTAGACCTCGTCGCTCAGGATGCCCTCCTTCACCTGCAGGAAGAACAGCTTCTGCGTGATGTCCTGGATCAGCTCCTCGGAAACGTCCTCGGGGAAGAATTTGGCGCGAAATTTAAACTGGAGCGGGTTCTCTTTCTTCACGTCCTGAGACGACACCTGGAGAGGAATTCAGACATAGTTCAGCTCTGTGAAGTAGGGACGGTAAATTAGTATTTGGGGGAAATGCACTTATTTACTTTCTTGCTTGGTTTACAAACAATATATTTTGTTTATCATCCTGATCGCCCTGTGGCTGCAGTGTAGATCCTTAATCTGCTCCATGTTAGTGGATGGGACGTGAACCTTACCCAACTATATTTTAAATACTTTTTGAGTCAGCGATTTAAAACTGTGCACTGTCAGTGCTTCACACGTGGGAAAAACACATGCTCTGCAGTTTACAGGGGACCCTGCCCTTTCCAAAAAGGGGATCTACTGTTTTCATTTTGTGGAAATAATTCCCTGCTACTGTATGTGTTTACACAATGAGCCTCTTCCTCTCATTTCAAAACAGGAACTGAGCGGTCTTGATGGAGAGAATGGGACCGAAAGCGACCGGGAAACTTCCAGTTTGAGTTTTGTGCTGATGAGCAGCGTCAGTTTTTTATTATTATAAAATGCAAAGAGTCCATTTGGAACGATAATTAGCAATTAGATGGATTGATCTGTTTTTCTATGAAGTTCCCCTCTATCCAGTTAGATAAAACATTCTATACATTTTCTAGTATATTAAGAATAAAGTACTCCACTGATGTAGCACTTTTATTTGCCATATCATCGGTGTAAATCCACACATTCATCTTCCTTCATCTGCCCTACATTACCAACAATGCAACCCCACCACTGACAGTACGGTCAAAGATTCAGGGGTGTTATGCTAGTAGCTGTTATGCTGGAGTGTAATGTTCGGAGGTGTTGCCCTCAGGCCCTCGGGCGTCACTCCACTTCCTCGTCACAGTTTTGACCGGTGAGGTTTATGAATAACTCCGGAGCAGCGGTTAATGAAAAGCAGGAAACCCTGTTTACTCAGGGACCACAGAAGAAGAACCGGAGAAGTTACAGTTCACAGTAAGTTCACACTCCCGTCTAATCATCCACCTCCAGCTGAATATATGCCGTGTTCTCGCCCCTCGTCACGGACAGTAACCAGAGCATGGCCTCAACATGAGCTGCTGTGTGAAGTCGAACTGCAGCAGAGCATGTGAATATATACACGCTGCAATATGGTGGCTACTGATTGACCTGGAAGGCAAACACCAGGAGCCCTGATTGCATCGTCCACTCAAAGGAATGCATTCTTTCTCCGTTACCTCATGACGCTCCTCAGGCAGAGGTGATGCAAAAGATGAAGAGTTGGGACATAATTGAAGGAATGGAGGAAAATGTAGTGCCAAAGAAAAGGGCTTGTGACATATAGTGTACACTAAATCACAGATCAATGGTAAGTGAGTTGGAGAAAATGATGAAATGAAATCATTAGATTGAAAATAGATTTCGACTGTTGAGAATAACCAGCTTCAAAGTGCATACAACATTGTGCGTTGTAATTTTTTAAAGGATCTACACTTATACTCATTCAAGATGAATTCATTACACTAGTAAAAATTTTCCTCCAGACCCAATGACTCATTTGGCCTTTAAAAAGATAAATGAAAACACAGTTTCAGCACATTCTTACCTTTTTGTCCAGTTTCAGCCAAGTGTAGTAACCCTTTCCGTCCATGTACTGAAGTCCGAAGTACCAGACCTCACGTAGGCCGATGGTTTTAACCACCTGCACAAAAAAAGGAAAGGTTTTTTAAACACAGGCCGGAGATATAACGAAGACAGGCAGCGAGCAAATCCTCATTTGAGAAGAAGGAACCTGAGAAATTTGCCCCACTCTTTGTTTGATAAATGATAAAAGTTGCCAAATATTTCAGTTTCAGCTTAAAAACATTTAAAGGGTAAAGGATTCGTTTCAGTCTCCCACATCACCTGGATACAAATGCGACTTTTGAAAAATGACTTCTTTCTAAAGTAGGAGCAGGAAGAGACTTGACGTTGGCATTGATATAATCTGACCTTAAGAAAGACGCTGAATGCATTTTTAATTAACCCGCTTTGTTCTGAGAAGTCACACCCTCTTCTTCCAGGGAAACATATCATGAGATGACGACTTTCACACCTCACACCTCAAAAGGGGAATTTAACAAACTTGAGGGTTTCCTCAAACAGAAGTTGTATAAACAAGGCCTTTGGAAGTTTGACAGATGTTGGCAGAAGCTGTTGAATCTGACCTTTAGGTGACATACTCAGGTATCCGGCTAATCCGGTGGGAGAGTCTCATTGTATCACACTTTCCCAGGACTGAGTAAGGACTTGGCAAGATAATGATATGAACACCAGTCTCCTTCTGCCTCGATAAGTGGACTTTAAAAAACGGTCCATGAGTGAAGTCTACGACGATTCAGCTGAAGATCTCTCTGACTACAGGGTTATGTTTTTGTTTGTCTGTTGGCGGGATTACGAAAAAGATACAGGACCGCAAAGTTTACCGAAAGGATGCGTCATGTGTCGGGGGAGAACCCATTCAATTTCGGTTAAGATCCAAATTAGTGGGCGGGGCCACGATTTCTTGCATTGGGACATTTTTCATTTTGAAGGGAATAAATCTGGAGCAGTAACATTTTTGCTAAATTACTTTAACAACAACACATCTCATTGTCTTAGAGGAATCAAGCAAAGTGCTTATTCAAGGTTTGACCCATGAGGAGTGACACGGTACAGGAAGGATGTGATGAATGCCTCCAGTCTGGGACCAGCGTCAGCCTGAGAGGACTGTGGAGAGGAACAGGGAGTCTGGTCTGGTTTACTAGTTCGTCTCCGGCTCAACTGGCTCATCATCATTATCACGAACTAACATCTAAAAAGAACGATGACGAACACGGATTTCATTTCAACCGCAGTGGAAACGCTTCAGGGCCTGACCGTAGAAGTCTGTCCTCAGATCAGCAGTTTTCAGATCTTCTGACTGTGTAGCGGAGGCAGAGAATGAAAAACCCAGGGAAAGATCTGGAATAATCACTTTGCGCTGCAGGAGGAGGAGGAGGAGGAAGAAGAGGAGGAGGAACTGCCATTTTCCACTGGCTGCCGAGAGAAACCTCAGTCAACCAGAGGCTCTTTATGGCTTTCAGAGAAGCAGAGCGATTTTCCTACAGCACTGTTTAGGAATTCATGTTCTTTTTGTGTGCACGCTCTGTGTGCCGGACCCTCTTCGACTGCATCCCTGCTAAATTCCCCACCCAGTCACCTGGTGAGGGAGGTACCAAGTCACCGGGGGAGACGTTGAACATTGAGATCCTGCCAAGGTTACACTTTAAATCAAACCCTCCCCCTCTCCTTTCTCTGGCTTGGTGGCCGTTACAACATATAGGGCAGGCTGACCTGTGGGAGGATAGACTAAATGGGTTTTCTGATGGTTTGTATTTAGAGCAACAACAACAACAACAGCATAAGAACGGTGGCCCTTGAAATGAGAGAGCACCTCAGGCTGCAGCATCTCACCGGTAACGAAACTGCCTCTGAAAACAATCGGCCCTTTCATGGTGCTCTGGCTCCGGGGTCGAGAGGCAGAGAGTCACCGCACAGATACCAACATAGTTTTTTCTCAGGGGGATAAGCTTCTGTATCTGGAGAGGCTCGATATGACGCTGCCGGGGAAGCAACCGTCAAATCGATAACATGCTGTATATGTTATAAAGGCTTCATTAGAAGAGGATTCAATCTGAATCTGGGAACATGGGTTCAGGCTGGGTTGGCAGGCTGCCTCCACTTTAATGGGTCGCTGGTTACGTCAGGAGCCATCAACACCTCAGATATTGGCTCCGAGTGAGATTACTGAAAACAGAATGCTCCGGAGCAGGTTTGCGGTCAGATCAATCAGGGACGTCAAGACATTTGAAAAACCACATCAAATGCAATTTAATCTGTTCGAGGGTCACATCCGTCAGAGTATTTGAGTATGATGGCCAACCAGGTAGAAGGATAGGACCAAGATTCATTTACAAGACTCTTTATACATTCTGATGATTACTATCCTTCAAAGACTTCTATTGTCAACTCCATAAAGGGGGTTATGTTTTCACCCCAGTTGGGGGTATAGTCTTCTGGATTATGCAAAGCTACTGAACCAATTTCCATGAAGGTTTCTGGAAGGGTGGGGCACAAGCCAAAGAAGAACCCATTGACTTTAGTACTGAAAACGGTATAAACAGGCAGAACCAGGGTTATTATGGTCTTATCGTGGTGAGGTAGTGTCTCTCACAGCAGTTCTACTTCTACCACAATATCCACACTTGAAATAAAATCACTACATCTTGTGAGTGCAGTAAGCTGTTGTAAACAGAGGCACACAACAACCTGATCCTAGCAATGATTTAAAAAAGCTTGGTGAAACATTTGCAGTCGGGTGAAAGAGACTTAAACCTTCACAGATCCTGTGTCTCCGGCCGAAGGGGCAGAAGTTCGGTGAGCGTGGCTGAAGGCTGCAGCCTCGTGTTACTGTCGTCTGTCAGAGAGCGAGAGTTTCTGGCTGTGGTGAGCCAGAGGAATGCCACTGGCCTGAAACTGCATTACTCACTGAATCCTCTGGGCTGCGCAGCGCAAGTCAACCAGCGGCTCAGGAGGGGAAGGGAGGGGTTCAGCCACTCAGGCCCCGAATATGAACCAACAAGTAGAAGGAGTGAGGTGGGGCGGGGGGGGGCCCAGAGGAAACTGGTCTATTACTGTCAGACCACAGGTTCATTGT
The DNA here is from genome assembly GCF_947347685.1 of Pleuronectes platessa. Taxonomy (NCBI): domain Eukaryota; kingdom Metazoa; phylum Chordata; class Actinopteri; order Pleuronectiformes; family Pleuronectidae; genus Pleuronectes; species Pleuronectes platessa. The sequence goes on from NC_070642.1 coordinate 17,844,238, forward strand.
GACCGGAGAGCAAAGGGAGTCTAGCAGACCCAGTGCTCTATGGTTTAATATCTAAGAATAGTTCTTCTCAAATATTTAAACAAAGAAAAAACAAAGTTCAGCATGTTTCGCTCTCTTGACCAGGAGCAGGTTTGCTGTGAACTGATTATTCAGACTGGGATTCGGACCAAGACCCAGTTGAACTCTTTAAAAAGGGGAGCAGCTTTGTGGGTTGGGTGTCAATGAGAACTAGTTTCGTGTTTTGCTCCCGGCACCTGTCAACCAGATTCTTTGGACTATGATTAAGTTCCAAAAGATAAAGCGTTGAGATTTTTTAAATTTTGCCACGTTTCCAGCTGTTTAACCTCAATCCGCCAGCAGCTTATTAACCAATCCAAACCTTTTCCCGAGGGCAGACGCTGAAACCGCTAAAGCCCCATCACAGAAGACGTGTTTACGGGGTAAGAAAAAGACAAACGGCGCTTACGGCGGAAATATAAGTCGATACATCTTTTGTAAGTCATGACGGCTGTGATTTGTCTAATTGCAGCTGGAGGCGAACATTTGATGAGCAGCAGCGGAGCAACAGTCATATGGAGGTGAAACAGTTTGAGGGTGTGTAGGGGAGTGGCAGGCGTTTCTCCTTCACAGCGGCATGACGGGGACTAAGGCTATGATCAGCGCTGACCACACGGGCCAAACCACAGCTCCCGCTCGCCCTGAGCTCACTGCTGTTAGTCAGCATTTCCACAAAACCTGTCTGGCACACTGTGACTGCTGGTCGGGGAACCCGTTTAAAACCGAGTCAGGCTGTCGGCAGACTTCAGGGACGCTCGGCTGCTCGGACCCAAGAAGAGCTGCGACCTGTCTTGGACGGATTCCTGCCCTTAAAATGTGTAAAATGCTCCTTTGCACTAAAATAGAGCAGCACATTGTCTGACTCTATCGGAGGAAGTGAGCAATCGTCTGGGGAACACCTCCCCGAAGAGCCATTCTAACAAGTAGGTCGGAGAATTCAGCAGCTCCTATAAATAGAGAGATGTCAAAAGGTGAACAGCTCCCTTCCTTTAACAAAACCACAGGTTAAAAGCTCCAGATACAGGAGCCAGGGTTGTTGTGTTCATTGTATTCAAATCTTTTTGGGGGATAAATTGTTCCTGTCATACTCATGTCAAAATGATTCCACTGACATGTCGCCGCAACACACAGTTGGCTACACTTACTAAAGAAACGAGTTATACAGGAAGTGGCTAAAACAATGCCTTTCCTCCCTCAGTGGCGTCATGCAGCCTCGAGGGAGCTGTCAACTACATTTGGATTTTTTTGTGCCGAGTTTCACAGCAGCACAAGAGGAACAGTGACAATTTTAATAATGATGATCACATCCGCTGAACAAACTCTCAAATTTGCTTACTAAAATTCCAGAGTGCAGCGCAATCAATCTCATCTTTGTCTATAGTCAACAGAGAGCCAAGGCCCAACAGTTCCCTTAACTTCAAGGAAACTGCACCAAATTGCACACACTCATAGATTTCAGTTCCCTTAATAAGATCTTTGAATTATTTCCTGGGAAACTGGTGAGAAAGTCACAAAGAAATGCCCCATTTGATAATGCTGAAGGAAATAAACATTTCCTGGATCCAGCCCTTGATTTAAGAGGTTCTTTCTTTGCCCAGATTTGATCTTTCCACAAGGTTTAATGGAAATTTGTTCAGTTTTTGCGTAATTTGAAAAACCATCAGTGACGAAGACATTTCCTAAAATGGTGCCAGACACCATAAAGACGAGTGAATCACCAGCGAATAAACATGTCTGTAACTCATCATATCTCCTGAAGATGAATGATGAATCTTTTTCAATACTAGAGAAACAATTATTAAAGGTCAAACTCCAGTTCACTCTGTAACTTCCTCACAGACTTCATTCAGGAATTCCTCCCTAGTGTCATTAATCACACGTTCAATAAATGCCTCAACTGCTATTTGTTCAATTCAGTTATGAAGATACATTTTCACCACGAAACACGATGAACCTATCTCACAGAGACGCTGTGTCGTGTTTATATAATATAATATAATAATATGCGTTAGTTATGGCAACGTGTGGTGCACTATGACTACATGGTGCATGCGACACAATTGAAAAGTGTGAAACGTTGGACACTTCTCACCCTCAACAGTCGCCATCTAGACTGTGTATCTGAAGGGGAGGGGCCGGCACTGTATTCTGAAACTTTGGGGAAATGGCGGCCAAGGGAGAAGGAACCAATCATCAATTCCTATAAGGGCACGCTGGTTTGAAACAACACTGTCCGAAGTGTTCTTCATGAAGCTGCTATAGTCTATAGTCTAATTAATGTATCTGCACCAACTGTAGTATCCGATATGAGAGGCAGCGAGAGGCTGATCAGGACCCTAACCCTCCTGAGGCCTAAAGCCTCTGTGTCTGCAGGAGAGAACTCTTCAGACCTGGGTGTGATGGATGCAAAGAGCTTTGTAAGGAACGAGAATGAGGGCAGCCACTTTCTTCAGACACGTCAATCCAGTTAACATGACGGCCGAGGCAGAGGCAGCTTAGTGGGGAGCAGATGGTGGACAGTGGAATCAGAGTGTGGCTGAGGTTTCAACACAGATGTGTTCGTCTGCGTTTGTTTGTCGGTTAGTTAGCAGGATTCCACAAAAGCTACTGACTTCACCACCAAACTGGGAAGGATGCAGTATGATTCAGGAAAGAACCCACTGAAATGCTGGTGTGGATGCAGATCAGGGTGTGGATGCAGGTTTTTGCAGGGGGGGGGGCATCTATGTTGATTTCTCAGAATAAGTCATGGATCGTGATGAGCAGGAACAGCTCATCGGCTGTGATGTAAAGTCTATGTGGCTGGAATCGGCAGCTGCTTAGCTTAACTTAATTTAGCATAAAGACTGAAAGCAGGAAGACGTCCAGACCCGGTTCTATCAGATATTAAGAATCTACGAGCAGATTTGAAACCAACTGCTTAACACATAACATCTCATTTTGTTTAATTGAGATGAAAACCAATCCTTATTTAAGTCATAGTGAAAACATATTTATAACTCAGCACAGGTATTTAACAGAACAGATTTACAGATTCTCCCAGTACCTGGTCAAACAGCTGCTTGCCGGTGGTGCTGGGCTGGATGGCGAACTCCAGCTCAGCGTCCATGGTGGTGACGCGAACATTGACCTGTGGAAAGAAAACAGGAGTTCAAACGCTGATCCAGGGAAACAAGCAGGACCCATACGTGGTACTGCAGTGTGTGTGCGGGTGCATGTGTGTTTGTGTGTGTGTGTGTGTGTGCATTGTGTGTTTGCAGAGTAAATACACAGGGCTCTGTGTTTATCTCTGGACAGGCTGAATGAAGGGAACTCAAACTCTTTGGTGCCTGGATACAATTTGAAGCAGAGGTTCTCAAAAATCTGAATGTAATAGAATGAATTAGACCCGGAGGCCCTATGCCTGTCACTGTGGGTGGAGGAGGTATGAATAAAGCAGCCACTTCACTCGTTCACGGAACAAAACACACAACTTATAGTGTTTAATGATTGATCAGAGTGACCTGTGTGTACAATAAGAGGCCTTGACTTTAATGTCCACTTACAGGGATCCACCCAAGGTGATTAATGTACAATTTCAAAACCAGTACAAACAGCATGACTGGTGCACGGCACGGAATACTGATGACTGACGTCAACCGTGTCCCACAATGGAGAGAAACAATATTCAGTATTGTAGGTTTGGTCTTTAATCAGCAAACAATATCTGAAGTTCACACAAAGGCCTCCTAACAATGCACAAATATTTACAATAACTGCTTTGAGGCCAGGCTCACACTGACTCTTCTCTGTGCGCCTAATGTCAAATGTCTCTGGTATTTGCGGGGGGGGGGTGGGGTTATGAAAAGACAAAGATGCCCCAGAGTATTGACTGAGTCTATTACCGCTCGGTGAAAATGAAACAAAGAGGTTAGTGGACACAGTGAGGAGAGAGGAAGGCCGCCAACACAACCCTCCAGTGACATCTTTCAACTCCAGCCCATTGTGAGCGCTGGGGAAAACTCTTTTTCAATGACGCCCACTGCGAAAACGGGGGGGGGGGGGGGGGGGGGGGGGCGTCTGGGTCAGTGACTCGTCCGGTGAGTCAGAGCTCCATCGTCTCCCGTGAACCTACACTGGCTGAGTGACAGACCTAAATCCTGCAGCGAAGGCAAATCCTATCAGAGCTTTGGATGGAAAGCGCCTGGCCGCTGCTCTGTGGAGGATGTTGTAGAAACACAGTGAAGTCTAGACAGTGGATCTTCAAGGATGCTGCCATAGAGCCGGCAGGTCAGCAGGGTTCACTCACTGGGGATTAGAGCGAGCAAACTTTTGCTTTCCCCCAACAAAATTGCTCGGCAAACTTTGCATGCAATTTAAAACCGTCCAGAAGAGCGACTTACACAAGCTTCAGGTCACAGCTAGAGAACCGGGGAAAGAGGGTTTGTGGGGGGGGGATGCTGCATTTACTTTACACGGCAAAACAAAGCTCCCCTTTCAGCTGCAGCGCCCCAGCAGACCCCCGCTATCATCATCTACATCCTGAAGGAGCCAGACTCCCACAAACAGCCCAAAGAGAAATCACAGTGGCAGCGATCACATACGTGTCCAAGTACACCCCCCCCCCCCCCCCCCCCCCTTGTTTAAACTTGATTTAGTGATTCAACAGCAGCACGGACGGTTTGAGTTTCCTTTCTCTCGACGTCACAGTCTATATTTGTGGCAGTTACAGACGAATTACCTCGAAAGAAAGAAAATAAACACACACACACATACACACACACACACACATACACACACACACCCACCCCTGACGGTCAGAGGATGGAACATGTGGCGCAGAGGAGCCAACAGGAAACCAGTGAGCGAGCGATATCTGATCTCGAAGTGAAGTCGTCCAACGGTTACTCACAATAAACTGAGGCCATTCACAGAGGTAAAAGAAAAACATGACACATGTGCTAAAAATACACCGGGCAAAGACCCAGAGTTCCACAATGAGCAGCTTCAGTGGGAGGAAAGAGCAGACGCTCATATGGAGGCACATGAATCCCAGTTTCACAAGCCAGTACTGTGGAAACCGACCCACTAACTTCCACGCCAGGAGCTTCGGAACACAACTCTGACCTGCTGGCACGACACATTAAGACGTTTTCACACACACACGGTGGAGAGTACGACACTTTGGTGACTAAGAAACGACAACAACACAGGTGGTTACCCAGGCAATGCAGGAGAAAAAACCGAACAATGTAATGAAACCTCAGTTCTCTATTAGTGAAACGCTCTGAAACACACGTCTGCACCAGAGACGCTAAATAAAGATGGACGACACGTCTTCACTTCCTCCCATTGTACAAAAGTGAAGCCAAAACATCCCCGATACGTGGGCACCCATCTTGGAATACTGTCATTTGAAGCCAGAGCCTGTGATGTGGGCATATATCGTGATGGTGGATCATAATGGTGGACAGTGGTGGTGGTGGTGGTGGCAGCTGATCATGGACCATGATGACAGCTTCTTCTAATTTTCCTCCCTCAAGTAACACTTCATCAAAAATAGTAACTTTGCATCCATCCCATTCAATTTCCAATCTTAACAAAACAACTTCTAACTGGTATTGCAAATGGCAATTATTTTCATTCATGATTTAATACGACTTATTTACTGTGTCATATCTCTAACTAGATAATCCACAGACAGAGATATGAATTTAAAGCTACAGGGTGGAGACGCTTCCCTGACTCATTAACAGAAAAAGGGTAGTGCTACATTAATCAGTCAAGGAATTCACCAAGAATGTCAAACATCTATAATATGATCATAAACCAAATATCTCCCATTCATTCTTTTCAAAGGTGAGTTCAAAGAGCTGCTCCAAGAGGAGCTGGCCATCGCCTCAGCAGTTAAACGGTGAATGGGCTGCGCCGCATTCTTCAGCGAGGACCACTCGATATTTAACCCTCCGCAGAGTTTGCATGACTTTTAAAAACTGTTTAGCAAAGGCTGTTGCTGTGAGGACGCCACTGAAAATGGGCCCGAGAGCAATATAGCAATAAATGACTTCTGCAGTGGAGTGTGGAGCAGCGGCACAACAAGGCCGGAGAGAAAAGGCCCAGTGTGTGGTTCATTGACGCTTCAGGAAGTGACATGGTGTGTGTTGACTGGAGCGCTTGTGCCAATAACAAGCGGCTGATACGAGACTTTCAGGGACGCGTCGGGGCCGTGTTTACGTTTGCAGATATGAAAACATTTATTTTACAGAGCAAACAAAGTAGAAAGGAAATTCTACGTAAAAATAAGATATTTTTCTTTATTAATATTCTATATATTTGATGGTATTTGGGTTCTTTTTATTAAACGATATTCTTAATGAAGTTTGAGGTTTAACTGTAAAGTATCAAGCCTCAATAAAATGAATTAGATTTGATAACATCCATTATTTATTTTTAAATCTGAGGATTTATCATTATCAGAATCGTTTCTGTCACGAATATCAGAAAAAGATCAAAATCCATATCTGCCGGGCTCTATAGTTGTATCTGATTGTCCACAGGTTCTTTCAATATTAAAACAAGGACAGACTTTGTGGCATCATCAATCAGGACTGGAGGGCGTGCCAAACATGACTGAGTTATCAATTATTAAAAGAAACAAATGCCAACAATAGAACTGGACATGAAAAGGAAAACACCCAGCCATGTTGGTGGTGACCGCACCTTGTATGGTTTGTGTCACGGGGCAGCGACCGCAGGGGAACAGGATTCTGGGAGAGCCGAGGATCACAATCTTTTCCTCCTGACAATGTGTCATTCAGATATTTGAAACATGAGTCAGCGGCTCAGGAGGCTCCACTGCTCCTCCGATCTGACCCCACCTCCTGCCACCGGGCACCTTGCTCCTCCGTGAACATAATAATCATAAAAGAAAACGAGTTTCTCTTTTCCAAACCCTCCGCGCTGGAATGTCTGGTATCGTGCCAAGTATCTGGACTGTAGGAATTCAAGCTGCACGCAGGTCTCTGTGCCAGTCACAATCGAAAACCTCAGGTTCACACTTTGATCTTTGATTCTGAGACTTGACTATACAAATAGTCCAAAACTCACAAGTGAGCTGCAGCAGTCTGATGTAATTCAACCCTTAAAGGAGGGATTGAAGAGGAGGAGAAGATGTCGGGGGTGAAGAGGAAAGGATCAGATTTAAAACCCTGAACATTATGTACACGACATGTATCGCACACCCTGAACTGTTGACTCACATCAACTCCTCTGTAGATTGCACAGTCATCATTTACGTGTCTTCAAATATGCACCTGTGATGTAAGACTGTCCAACAGGTTTAATGATCACATTTATTTTCTTTAATTATGCACATTTGCAGTGTTTCTCTGATTCTGTGGGAACTCGGTTTTCCGCTTTCTTTCCATTATCGTGATTATAATTTATTGTTGTATTTGTGCACAACGATGAGACGAATATCATCAACTAACTGGAAACTATTTTGATGATATATACATTCTTTATCTGTTTTCAGCTTCTCAAATGTGAGAACTTGTGTTTTTTCCTTCTCTGGTATCCAAATAAGTTGAAAAATCAGACTGAAGGCCTCAATGTGGGTTTAGAGCAACGTCAAAGTGTCAAATGAATATGAATCCAGACATTCCACCACCCGCTGCCATCCACTTCCATTTGTGAAACCTTTCTGGCTACCTGCCTGAACCACTGGGACTGAAAACTAATTTCACCCATTCGTCTGAAGTCAAAACATGAACCCTTATTTACACGTCTCTCCACTGCTCGGAGTGAAACTTCAACTTCAGACTCATCAGAAGAGCCAATTTATTTAGGCGGGGTCAGACACACAACAGTCTGTGAACTGAATAATGAAAATAAATAACTCAGGTCTTGATGTCATGGAAAAGAAAACGGTTTGATATTATCGTCTTTTAGAAAAGAAGGCTGTTTTGTGGCGGGTGCTATCAGGACAGTGATGATGTCACTTCCACAGCGACGCACATGACAACCCTGAGGCTACTCCAAACAAACCCACAACACGCTATATGACGCCGGCCGGAGGCTTTAGTCATTGTCATCACAACACGTCTGCTCTGCTCTGATAAAAAGACTCTCTGGGAAATTTCTGCCTTTGTCAAATTTTAATCTAAAAATTGTATTACTAGCGATTGTAGATCCGGTCACGTCTTGACTTTAGATCTCACTTTTTGGAATAAAAAAAAAAAAAAAACATAGGATGGGGTTGTGGGGGGGACTTATGGAAATATGTTTTACTCATTTCCATCACATTTTCCTACATACTGTAAAGTACACACGCATTTCATACGGTTGCTAGAAGTTTCCAAACAGTGAGCAGAGGGAGAGACGAGGTCCATGTGCTCTATGTGATCGGTGGGGTGGGGCAACGTGCGTCAGGAGCTGCTCAAACATAAAGAAGCACTTCATCCAATAGTTTTCTTTTAGGTCTTTTCTTCGATGAAAGGTGACTGATGTTATAAGTACTGTGGGTCACTGTTATAGTGAGTAATATTATATATTATATTATATAATATTATAACTTCTCTAAGATGAGGACATTAAGTCGAGAGGAATCCCAGATTGACAAACACAGAGACACACAACCCTGTATTCACCAGCTACACTGTAAAAATATGAATAAAACCCAATCTGTGTGTTCCATTGAGTCTCACAGTCCGTGCTCATGGCTGGATGATGTCCTTATACATATGACACACCCCCAGGACATGATACGAGCATGTGATATGTGGCATTCCCCCTTAACAGAGACCCCACTGATACTGAAAGTTTCTATGACATAATAAAAGAAGTGGTCTCTTTTTCTTCTAGCCCCAGCATTTTTTTTTTCCGCGATCATTCATGGAAAGTTTGACAGAGGCAACCGGTTATAGAAAAAAACACGCAATTAAGATGATATGCAAATTGTTTCACAACGATGACTCAACTTGAAAGTTAAGGAACTCGTAGCAATGATGGCAATCTGCCAATGCCAAGAAATTATTTTAAATATGTGGTTTTTTTCCAAAGCAACAAAGAAATCACAAACATTAACAACGACTATCGTAATTGAACTTTGACAGAAGTTCAATATTTATCGGTATGTTGCTTATAAATTATGTAAGAACATAGGAGGTATAACACCTAACATAATAAAACCCTTAACCTAACCCATTAAGTGTTAACTATAAAGAAATAATGTGGCATTTATCAATTTATATGAAAAATAAATTGTCTTTATATGGTTTTCCACCCTATTGTCGAGCCCTAATTTCATAGCCAATACAAATATCACCTCTTGTTTTCTCACTAATCCATTAAGATTCAATTTTTCACTTATTTTTACACAAAATAAAATATTCTAACATCACTAAAAAGTTAACTGAACATATAGAACACTGTATAAAAAAGCTATGAGATCTATACTCAATCTACATTTGATCATTACTTTATCAATATAGATTATATTATTATTTACTTAAATGTCATGTGTCCTTTGATCTTCGGAGCCTATAAGGTGTGACACAACAAGCGGTCACTGAAAATGTCAATAAATCAAAAGGCTTCTTACCGCTTTGGGCATGTTTCTGTTCTTTTCCTGGCTCCGTGCGAGGAGCTGCTCGTTGTAGAAGAAGAAGAGTTCGAGGCCTGAGCTCCGAGGGACTCTTCAATGCGTCTTTCCTGAACAGAGAGAAAGAGGAGAAACGAGTTTGAGAGACTTGAGCGCTACTTAAAGCCGGCGGCGCGCGGCTCGACACTCCTGCAGGCGACAGTCATCACGATGAATCACCGCGAGATCCAAGCTCACAGCAGGAACCTGACTCAGCGCCGGAACTGCGTCCTGAGCAGCCCTTCAAAGCAAGAGCACGAGAGTCTGGTCAATTCTGGGAACTCTTCTCACTTCATCGCAACGTCACAGAGCCTGTTCCTGAGTTATTATCAACATGTCTGTGCTGATGACTTCAAAAGATATATAGCACTTCATTAAAATGTTGTAAAAAGTTGTTTAGCTTTTCTTTATCTATACTCGTATGACTTCCATCACTTTAAATGTGTTGGTTTTTTATAAATACAATTTGTGTTACATACGCTTTCCTCTCATAACAGCATCAGTTCCTCATGGCATGGTTTCCATAAGATGTTGGGAAGGTTAATTTGAGGACAGATCTCGGCTGCCACGTTCATGCAGGGAATCTAGTGGGGGTGGTGGGGGGGGGGGTGCACTGAACGTATTGTCATGTACATTAACGCATTTATTTTAGAGACTGCATGAGTTGGGTTTGAGTTACCTTAATAAATCATTTATCTTTTCAATAAATACAAAAAAATGAGCATGGTCAAAAACATCACAGCCAACATTTCGAAGTTGGTGACAAAGATACCAATACAATGTGATGCCAGGGGCTGGGTTTTGTTTCTTATATGTCAACTATAAATAAATTGTGTCTGAACATATAATTACTGATCGTTTTAATATGGTGTTAAAAACATTAAAACTATCAAATTAAAAACAAAAATACAATACGGTGATTTGTTTATCTTTCCATTATAGATTATTCGGTATAATGTCCAAATGCTGGTTGTTTAATGTCAATGATGCACACTGTGTGGTCCTGTCAATAGTTTTATTGTGAAATCACACACAGGAAACATTAAACTTCTAATCCACCTTGATGAATTTGACTCATGCAGGCAGCAGCAGGTTTAATATGGTCCTCAGCCTCACCCAGTAGCTGTGATAAACTCACAGTCTCCACCCTGCTCTTGTTTAAACTCTTATTCTGAACATTAACGAACAAACCCACATTGATGTCCATCCAGGTTTATCTTAGTGGACAGATCAAGTGGATTCTACCGTCACAGAAACAAGGCTGCATTAAAACCACAGAATCAAAAGTCCAGATACGTTGTAACATCAAGCTGTAAACTAAACAGATGTAGCGAAGATGAGTATCAGTGATTTCTTTTCTCTGAACGGTTTCGTGTGCGTGTGAGACACAGGTTCACACCCACAGCTACAGGGAAACTAACGAGCCAAGCAAACGAGAAAATCCACCTTTAGTTTCCCTGAACGACACAAACAGACGGCACAGATTTTGTGAGTGGAACAAAGATGTGGGACAGTTGAAAGAGGCGAAAGAAAGAGGTGTGAGTGTTGAACCGAGTCTGTGATCGTGTTGAGCTGCGAACACACACACACACACATCCTCAGTATAATCCCACTGACACCTGTTGAGAGATTTGTCTCCTTTGTACACAGCAGAGGCGGAAAGTGCGCGGAAAACAATGTGCGTAAAGTGGGTAGCTTTTACGCATCAGGAGCGCAGCGGTTAAACGTCTTTTTGGTTGAAGTTGAAGTCTTACCGGAGTTGATGCGGTTTGGAGACAAGGTGCCGCTGAGTGAAGCTCGGTGCCGACGCTTCGCAGCCGCAGATTTCCCCTCCCTCTGTTCAGCCAGGCGCAATATGGCGCTCCTCCATTCAACCAGCCAACCGCGGAGGAGCACCGGCCCTGGCAGTACCTGCTGCTGCCGGTAGGGTGCTGCAGGTTGCTGCTGCTAGAGGAGGAGGAGGCGGTCACAACCAGGGTCCCGGGGACTTATTGAGGGGGGTGCACCTTAAAACTAGTTTCATTATTGTGTGTCAGGGACATTTTAACTCGAGATGGATCTTCCCCACCAACAGCAGGGCCCTCGACAGCCAATTAGAGGATTTAGGGGGAACAAAACTTGAAGAAACATGAAGAGAAAAAGATTTCCACCTCGACTATAATGTATTTAAAAAAAAAAAAAAAAAATACTGTGGCTGGTATTTAAAGCAGGTAAAGGACCAAAAGTAAATATTTAAAAGCAATCTCAAGATCACGCAGCAATAGAGCAAAGATAAAGAAGACAAAATAAAACATGATATGATTTAGAAAGCACGCAATTCTTTATTCTTGTGTGTCAGAGACATTTTACACTTGAGAAGAAACTAAAACTTCAACCTTAACTGTGAACTTTACTGTATAGTTGCTGTATAAAAGCCAGTGAAGGCTGAGGGCTAATTCTTGGTACATGAAATTGTCATCCAAACAACACAGTGTGATTTGGTAAATTATCATTTTAAAGCATAACCAAGCGTCTGCAACACTTACATTATTAAAGGAATAAATAAATATGATGTTAGTGTAATGGTGAATGTTTATTTATGTTTAATGTGTAATTCATCTGAGGATTTGTATTATAGAGTTTGAAACAAACAGAAATGTTCCAAGAAAATAAATGACATACCTATATAACCTTAATATAACATAAAATTCAACAGTGTCACAAAGTAATACCACTGACATTGTATGTGTGGCAGCATTTTCTGGTGTACAAGTACTTTTCAAAAGGGGTTTGAAGATTGTTTTACATATTTGTGATTGATTGTGTTTAAGCCACTTTCCCTGAGAAAACGTCAGGTGGATTGTTTGAGCAACACCAGTTAAAACCATCGAGGTTTTTAAATAAATACATTAAACCCTCATTTGTCTTCTGTGCAAAGCTTCACCTCCTGAGCACAGTTTCATCACAGTGCAAACTTTTCTTCTTTTTTTTCTTCTGTTGCACAATATTTCACCAGTGGAGGAAGTGACACTGAACCAAGGAAGTGCCTACCAGGAGCGGGGGAGGGAGGTGTCATAGGTGAGCCGACCAATGAGGTGGCAGGATTAAAATAGAGCCGTATATATCGGAGGTTAGACCTACTTCTCACCATTATACAAAAGTAAAGAGTGACGTGACAACTGCACAACACTTAGCTCGACTTAACCTGGCTGTGCCCTTCATCATCATCGTCACAGTCACTTCCTTGACTACAATCGTTACGTTTTGGAGTTAATTTAGCATTTTATTGGATAAAGTATATAAAAAAATAAAACATAAAGATGATAGAATGCTTGTTTTTTTGGGTATAGTCGTATTGATTTAGAGAAAGAGCGAGTGCTTTTCTGAGCAATGCAAAACATTGTTGCATTTGCCAGTTAGTTACACTGAATGAACTGTTGGCAAAACTATCTCAGATGCAAATAGATAAAGCTACAGGAAGGTGCTTTGAATTTTCAATGGTGCTTTTAAATCATTTGAGTTCCTGAGGCGTTTTTGTTCACCTGCTCTAAAACTGATAAAGTTTTGAAGATAAAATATGGATTTTGGTCAGATTATTTTTTTTGTCTGCGAGGGTTTGAAAAACAGAAACAGTCGTGAGGACAAAACAAAGATATGATAACAAATAATAAATAAAATGCATGATAGCTTTGCCAGCAGAAATGTATTTTAATTAAACGTTCATGTCTTTGAATCATCACAGAGTCTCTCCATGTGAAACGTCAGATTTGTGTGGTTATGTCTCCGGCTCCTTGAACTGCTCCAGCCTCTTCTGAGCGACGTCATGGATGATATCTGAAAAAAGTAATAAACAGAACTTCTGACTGTGATCTCTTTGATGTTTGCAAATAACCACTAGGTGGCGCTCCAACAGTGTCTGTGACCTGATGACCCCTGGTGGAGCATTTGTGATGTAACTTTTGACTGTCAACTATAAATTCTGGAGAGAAAAGCATTGACACAAATCCTGTTTGGGTTTTAGTCTAAACTTTCTAGAGGGTACAAACTAATTGGCTTATATCCATTACTGTTATTTGTACTTTTGTGTGTTTGCGTATTTATGTACTACTCAGTGAGAAAATAAGACAATTGCCTATAGGTTGAGCAGAGGAATGTCTAAATTTAATATTATGATACTGAATTCTCTTACTGTCCAGAAGCTGTCTAGCTGTGAATCTCCTTTCCAATTTGCTGTTCACCTCATCCATCAGCCATGGTAGGAAATCTGTCTCAACATCTGGAAATCAGAGACACAATAATGACAACAGGTTAAAAGTAGGAGAGGTATAAATACACAGATCATATGAGTGGAAATATCAGTGAATTTGCAGTGGAGTGCCATGATGCCCCCATGTGACAGTAAATGGGGGGATAGGTGACTTTGAATCATGCAGGGAAGCATTGTGGCAAACGGAGGCTGACCTGTCTCCACGGGGTCGTCAAAGTAGCCGTTGCTTCTGAGCGAGGTGAAGGCTGCAGGTACGAGGTCAGCCAGGTCCTGCTTGGTATACGCCCGGGCAGCAATCTTCTCTGCAGTCTCTCTTTCTTTCTCCAGAACCTCCTCCTGCTGTGCAATCCTCCGCTCCTGAAGATCAAAGGTATATTTTACTGTATCTTTTCTCGATTAACTCTTCTGATATGGCAGAATAGTACATAAACCTACATGGCATTTTATTGAGGCTGTTGTATTTGCTATTGTAAATGTTTGATGGTTCCTTCTTTGGAATAAAGTAGTATGCAACAGAGATTTTATATGGAATCGTCATGAACACTGAGCAGATAGTGGGTGTGCAAGAGAGGACAACCACCAAAGAACCAGGAACATCTTTAAATGAGATAATTGTGGTGATTTAAAAGTGATCTCTGGAGGATTCGGTGTAAAAAGGAAACCTGTGAAACTTGAACTGATTCCTACAACTGGAGCTCCACTGACTTAAAGCACCAAAAAACTGAGTTTAAGAATTTTCTGTAACATGAATTTGATGTGAGAAAAAGCTGATAAAAGTTAAATACTGAAGAGCCCTCGTTAATCTGCCTATTCAGGACTGTGAGGTTACAGTTGGATCACATTTGATAGACAGAGGCATTACCCTGATATCATCAGCAAACTAACCTGTCAGCTAATAGATTTACTGATGGATTCTATGAAGGAGGCATGCAAGCATGAAGTTCAGACCAGAGTACTCAACTGAATTTTACTTACCTTTTCCTCACGGTGGCGTCTCTCCTTCTCCTGAAGGTGCTGCACTTCTGCCAGATGGATATTCCGCAGCTCATGGAAGGCCCTCTGCTGGGCCATGAGACAGGCCAGCTCCTCCTCCTCCATCACCTCCAGCAGAGACTGCTCGATTGTCTTTCCCACCAGCACCTCCAGCACAGGCTGCACCTCCCTGTCAAAGTCAAACAACTGCACAACACACTGGTCATGAGTGGTGCTGTGCTGTGTAATTTTAAATATTAGGTCTGATTTGAACAAACCTGCAGATATTCAAGCAAAAGATGATTTGTGTTGCTTGTTAGGATCGAGGTAAAACAAAAACACTGGAACCAACAGATCCCATAATGCAACCAGTGACAGCTTTTCACCCAGTCACCGTGTTAACCACCACAACCTAAGTTTATAAAACTGGATTTTAATTTCCTTTCAATTTAAAGTTTCTTTAAGCTTCAATATCTAAACTGATGTGATAGTCTACTTTGGTTTGGCAGTGGTAGTGGTGACAGAAGAGATGATAGAATAAAAAAATATATCTTAATACGTAAAATGGTGGACCTTCCCCAAAAAGGCCACATCTCATTGGTTTGACCCACCTCTCCCTCCTCTATCTGTGTGGCAACATCCTCTCCGCACTTGGCCGGTATGAAGAGTGGGGACGCTGGTCTGTCCAGGAAAGCATCCGTCTGACACTCGATATCTGTGGCCACTATAACATTACTCAGTTCTTCAAGATAAAGATCTGAAAAGAAGTATTTCAAATGAGTATTTCAAAAAAGACAGTTCTGTCTTCTTAGTGGTACAACTTCTTAAGTTGTTAAGAATAACATGTTTTACCTGTTTGTACATCAATGTGTTTTCTCCCCTGCAGAGCTTCAGGAGTCTTGGCCCTGCACTGCTCTTGAGCTCGTTTTATAGCGATGGCTTTCCGCTTGATCTCCTGCTGTCTTTGTATTTCAGCAGGGTCCGCCTGAGCTGTCTGTAAATGGGTCAGGACAAAAACAAATCTTTAAAATCAAGTGTTCCCAAGGAGAACAAATCAATCAGGAGGAAAGCAGAGAAAAAATGAACATGTCATACTTACGGTTGGTACGACGAGTTGACCAAAAGTATTTCCTCGGACAATACGACGGTCATATATGATGTTTACATGTTTATCAGGGGCCTCTTTGTATTTGCCGCGGGTCCCCACGGGTCGGGGTCGACTGGCAAAGATGCAATCCCCACTGGGTTTTCTACGGCTGCGAGAGGCAGACGCCATTTATAAGGAAACTGTCACTTCTGTAATAAAAAGTGGCAAGCTCAAATTGTCTCTAGTAAGGGCAAGCTCAAATCAGGGCAACAGAAACAGCCATTAATATGTAAAGGAAAGTGCCTTTGATAACACACTGTTTAGAAGCAGCTGTCTTAGTTGCCACATGGTGAGGCAGGAGAGGCAGCTGCCTATGATGCCTCACTGTCTGAGAGCAACTAAAGATGTTTGGGATTTATTCAAAGACATATATATACTGGTTTATGAAAGGTTATTAGATAGTTTGCTAGCTCTCGGGGGGGGGGGGGGGGTGGAACCAAAATGAATCAAGAAGAGCTTCACATTTATCATATCAATATCCATGATCTTGGTGTCTATGGATAGGTAAGAACTCAGAGACTGTTTTCCCAGATCTTTGTGAGTCTCCATTTATAGTTATTCTCTCTAGGTTGACTACATGTATTCTGTGTTATTGTGTTACAAGACGGCAAATAGAGACTCACAAAATGTAACTTTTTTTAATATATACATATATACCACGAGACCCAAAGCTGCTAGACCAAAGACAAGTGAAGGAAAGACATTTTCTACTAATTTTGCAGGTAAATGGAAACTACAAAACATTCAAGAAACTATCAGATTTGCATATCTGCAGAAAAAGACCAGATATTGAATCAGATAGAGATATGCACGACAGGCTACATTAATATACATATGGAATTACAGGAATGTACAGATGGTAATGCAGTGAGAGTCTCCACTTGTGACATGTTGCACATTGTTACATTGCAAAGTAATAAAGAAGTCCTCATAAGTTTTTTTGATGGACAAAAGTTTTCATGTCATTGAATCATCACAGAGTCTCTCCATGTGATACGTCAGTTTTTGTCTGGTTATGTCTCCGGCTCCTTGAACTGCTCCAGTCTCTTCTCAGCGACATCATGGATGATACCTGAAACAGTCATAAACAGAACTGACTATGATCTCTGTTATGTTCGCAAATAACCACTAGATGGCGCTCCAACAGTGTCTATGACCTGATGACCCCTGGTGGAGGATTTGTAAAATAACTTTTGACTGTCAACTATAAACTCGAGAAAGAAAAGGTGCATCGACACAAATCCTGTTTGGGTTTTAGTCTAAACTTTCTAGAGGGTACAAACTAATTGGTTTATATCCATTACTATTATCTGTACTTTTGTATATTCTTTTGTGTGTTTGCGGGTTTGTGCACTTCTCAGTTAGGAAATAAGACATGTGCCTATAGGTTGAGCAGAGGAATGTCTAAATTTAATATTATCAACAGAATTCACTTACTGTCCAGAAGCTCTCTAGCTGCGAATCTCCTTTCCAATTTGCTGTTCACCTCATTCATCAGCCATGGTAGGAAATGTGTCTCAATATCTGGAAATCAGAATCACAAATAAGACAACAGGTTAAAAGTAGGAGAGGTATGAATACACAGATCATATGAGTGCAATACAGACGCTGACCTGTCTCCACTGGGTCGTTAAAGAATCCGTGAGTTCTGAGCGAGGTGAAGGCTGCAGGTAGAAGGTCAGCCAGGTACTGCTTAGTATACGCCCGGGCAGCAATCTTCTCTGCAGTCTCTCTTTCTTTCTTTAGCACCTCCTTCTGCTGAGCAATCCGACGCTCCTGAAGATCAGTGGGAACTTTTTAGATTACAGGTATGGTTTCTGTATCTGTTTATCATTAATTCTTCTGATATGGCATATATCTAATAGATTTACTGAGGAATTCTAGGGGGAAGACATGCAGCATGAAGTTCAGACCAAAGTAGTCAACTGAATTTAACTTACCTTTTCTTCACTGTGGCGTCTCTCCTTCTCCTGAAGTTGCTGCACTTCTGCCAGGTGGATATTCCTAAGCTCATGGAAGGCCCTCTGCTGGGCCATGAGACAGGCCAGCTCCTCCTCCTCCATCACCTCCAGCAGAGACTGCTCGATTGTCTTTCCCACCAGCACCTCCAGCACGGGCTGCACCTCCCTGTCAAAGTCAAACAACTGCACAACACACTGGTCATGAGTGGTGCTGTGCTGTGTAATCTAAAATATTAGGTCTGATTTGAACAAACCTGCAGATATTCAAGCAAAAGATGACTTGTTTTGCTTGTTAGGATTAAGGTCAAACAAAAACACTGGAACCAACAGATCCCATAATGCAACCAGTGACAGCTTTTCACCAATTCACCGTTTTAAACACCACAACCTAAGTTTATAAAACTGGATTTTCATTTCCTTTCAATTTAAAGATTCCTTAAACTACAATAACCCAAATGTCATGATAATCCAATTTAGTTTAGTAGTGGTAGTAGCGACAGAAGAGATGATAGAATCTTTTTTGTGTAAAATTGGTGGACCTTCCCAAAAAAGGCCACATCTTACTGGTTTGACCCACCTCTCCCTCCTCTATCTGTGTGGCAACATCCTCTCCGGATTTGGCCGGTATGAAGAGTGGGGACGCTGGTCTGTCCAGGAAAGCATCCGTCTGACACTCGATATCTGTGGCCACTATAATATTACTCAGTTCTTCAAGATAAAGATCTGAAAAGAAGTATTTCAAATGAGTATTTCCAAAAAAGAAACTTTCTCAACACGCAGTGTGAAAACTTCTGAAGTTGTTAAGAATAACATGTTTTACCTGTTTGTATATCAATGTGTTTTCTCCCCTGCAGAGCTTCAGGAGTCTTGGCCCTGCACTGCTCTTGAGCTCGTTTTATAGCGATGGCTTTCCGCTTGATCTCCTGCTGTCTTTGTATTTCAGCAGGGTCCGCCTGAGCTGTCTGTAAATGGGTCAGGACAAAAACAAATCTTTAAAATCAAGTGTTCCCAAGGAGAACAAATCAATCAGGAGGAAAGCAGAGAAAACATTTCATACTTACGGTTGGTATGATTTGTTGAGCATAAGTATTTCCTCGGATAATACGACGGTCATACATAATGTTTCCATAGTAGCTGTGTGTCCTGTATTGACCCAAACAAATAAAATAGAATAAATTAAAGCTGTTTTCATTGTAAACATTTTTATAAATGTGTTTCATTTTATTTGATGTGTTTTTTACTTGTGGGTGTGTTTTTTATTTGTGTATATCTTTCAAGCTTTGTTTTTAGAAGAGCTGGATAATCAAATTCGTAATTTTTTAATTTGTGATATTATATGAAGATATTTTTTCCTGTCTAATGGTGAAGGAAGGACGGCAAATATATTACCACTTCGTAAAATGTCATAAAAATGGCTTAAAAACAACCTGTACAAAATCTACTTCAAATAACAAAGTACTCTCAATGCAGAATGTTCCTTTCCTGAGTGTTATGAAATCATAAACCACATTTTTAAAGGTGATTGGTAATTGGGTTGCTACTTGAGCTGGCGCTTATTATATCAAATCACTTCTTACCCTGTGGGTTTAAGTGGCACCTTTCATAACAATTACCTCTACAACATGTGTCAAAGTACTTTAAAGTACAGGCACTCAAATAAATAAGTACCTATAAAAGGACACATCTATTTTTTCACATTCCAGCAGGATAATGTTAAGTTTTTCTTTTGGCATCATATTTTGCATTCTCTCCACACGTCACTGGTTTGGATGGTGAATCTAATCATGATACATGTGACCCGATGGTACGAACTGTTCATCCGGAGCTTCTTTGTATTTGCTGCGGGTCTCCACGGCTCGGGGGCGGCTGGAGAACGTGTACGTCCCGCTGTGCGCTCTGTGGTTGGGAGGAGCAGACGCCATCTCTCGGGGGGAAAGTGTCGGGAAGCAGAGGAGTCGAGTCTGGGACGAGTTCCGATGTGTGGACCCCCGAAACGACCAGGAAGCAAACAGATGGTTGTGGCGACCGTCTCCAGGAAGTGGAAGGTATCTGCCACCACGTCACTTCCGTTGACAACAGCCAATTACAGAAACTCTACAGGTGAAACGCCCTTAAAAGAACTAATTTCTAATAAAGAATAATAGACAGTTCCCCCTCTTCTATATTTGAATCATATATAGTTTTTTACACATTGATGCAGTCTTTTATTTTCTAGATGGGAGTAGTTGAGAATAAAGTTGTTAATAACCAGATTTACTAGCTCTTAATTTTTTACATTATTACTTAGTAAGTTTCCACTTTGCATGGACAACTGTTACACAACTAACAAATATTTACACAGCAGTTGCTCGGATTTTTGCTAAAAGAATAAGACTTATCTTTACACAAAGACCACAAACTGGTTTCATGAGGCGTTGACCCATGTCGGTCAACATCCGACCTGATTGACGACCCTGAGCAGTTACAGGTTTGTTTTCTTTAAACACTTGGACTCAAACGAACACAACCTTGAATTTTGGGCCATAGAAAAATTCAGCTTTTACCCTAAAAAACATTTATAGGAATGCAAGTTGTTCCGCTGGGGCTGTCCTGCTGCTACACTTGTTCTTGATTGGAGCTCATCGTCTCTGTAAATTCATTCTGCTCAGCCTCAAGACACACTGCAGCTGAAAATCCATAACCAGATTTAGCCAGCTGACTCATAATAGTCCTCTAATGGTCGCCTCATAGCTGTAACCATCACACTCAGGATAGTGCCTCCGGGCTCTTGATAAAACGTCTACAACACAAAGAGGACTGAGTCAAACGTGCTGTGCTGCTCTTCAAACTCTCATTTCTGCACAGCATGAGACAAAGATAAAAGCATTTTTAAGAACTGCTATTAATTTCCACGTGTTTGATTATTACGGTGAGGATACAGAAGCGACAAAACCAAGTATTACGGTCGGCTGTGCGGCCGACCCTGACGCTCCGCTGCCACGTCGGCACATTTAAACGGTGCACAAGCAAAACAAAACCGTGCACCGTCTGCAGGCGACAGGGAAATGTGGGTGGCAGGAACTTGCAGACCACAAAGATTCTCAGCTCTGTAAAAAGTGTCAGTGATAATGGGGCACCGGTTTCAGCTCCAGTCTTTGTCTGTGGGGACAAAGGTGAGGCCTCTGTGGTCTGGACTGAGCCAGCTCCATCATTTGTTTCCACGTCAGAGATTTTTACGTGGAGAACAACCGTGCCTCCGTTTCTCAGCAAAGCACAAGCAGCTAAATAAACCAAGACCACTTCTACTTCCACCATCACTCCCATCAATACCACAGCTCCAGAGATGATGGTGCCACATTTGAGCACATTAGCATATTCGATTTGTTGCATAATGGGCAACGCTGAGTGTTTACTTTAAATATTACAAAGCATCTCCATGAAAACCACAATGTATTCACAACACCCACCCGATATAGCCACAGCTGTGGAGGACCACTCTGCTGGAGCTACAGTGCTTTGCATAATTATTCACCCCCCTTGGATGTTTTCCCAGTTTGTACTGTTACTAACTGGAATTCAAATTAAATAGACTTTTTCCCCTTCAATCAAATCAACATACATTGTTCTTTGAAGATGCAAAATACCATTAACATGCTTTGATCTATACCATTCCATTGTAGCTCTGGCAGTATGTTTGGGTCATTGTCCTGCTGGAAGATGAACCTCCGCCCCAGTCTATTCAAGACGGAGGATTGCCCTGTATTTGGCTCCATCCATCTTTCCCTCATTTCTGACCAGTTTCCCTGTACCTGCCGAAGAGAAGCATCCCCCCAGCATGATGCGATGGTGTGCTCGGGTTGATGGGCAGTGTTGAGTTTCCGCCACACTTTAATAATTGTCTTTTCAGATGAGTGTGGAGCCCTTTGTGTCATCGGGGGGGGGGCTGGGATTCTCTCAGGGCAGGGCCTCCTTCTACCACGTCCATCTTTTCTCTTTCTCTCATGGCAAGCGACTCACGGCACCGTCACCTTTTATTTTCACCTTTATTAGAACATTTTGACCCTTTCAAACTTTATTTAAATGGCACGTATAGGAGTAGAAACTTCGTGCCCCCTGAGACGCTGACTCAGCCTTCTGTAAACAGACATCATGACTCATAACGTGGACGAGGGGAAAAAATAGTTATTAGAGAAGCGGTGATGTTCATCTGCTCTGAGTATAGTAAGAGGCTACTCCTGTATGTGGCAATGGAAGCAGTAAGAGGTCAGCCACTTATACAGGTCGTGCACTTTAGTAATTAAAAAATACACAATGTGTGTGCAAGTACAAGATAACCAGGACAGTTGAGCTGTATGATGCAATCCAAGTGCAGCAGGATAAAATAAAAAAGCTGCCTTCGCGGAGTGCATCAGGATCAGATACAGAAAGATCTATATTTAATCAGATGAACTCGCTGAGGCCTGAGTGCACGTGTGTGCAGATCATTCGATAGCATCTACTCTCCAACCGCTGAGGAAGTCAATCGATCGATCGATCTGCTCAGTCTCAATCTCTGTATATCTGAGTATATTTAAAAATTAACGGCGTCGACATGTTTCAGTGTGATTGTTTTTTCATTGATTGATTAGAGTGTAATTCTCCACAGAGCTCATTCCTCTGCCCAGGCTCAACAGTCCCCTCATGGAATCCCATTTAAATCCACTCGATTAAATTCACTAGATCCAAATAAACATCAGCACCAAAAAGTAGAAGTTAAACCGCTACAATCCGTTCTATCAATCCAACCACTCACTCACTTCAGCTTTCCTGAGGTGTCGGTTGCAGTGGTGGCATTCAAGGTGTTATACACATGAAGTGTGTGTGAAGATGGACGACACGGCAGCTCACAAAAAGGGGAAGCTACAACGTTTCTGCTGCCACAGGACTGCATGGCTGCAGAACACATGTCCAAAAATCCCACCTGCACCATGTTAACGGATGGGACATGAACCACGCTACAGATTCAAAGCACATGTCAAATATTGGTTTTGTCGTTTAAGGTAGTTCAAGTCTCCATGTTTCTCCCTTGTTAATTAAGCTTGTGGTTGTGTTGAGTTACGTTGTGTTGCAAGATCTTCCTCTTTTTTTGTTCCCCCTTTACATGGCGATAGTGAGCGCAGAGTTTAACAAACGTCTCTTTGACTCAGATTTAATGAACATTTGTTTGTTAATAATCCCTGCAGATCAAGTGTAATGGATGTTTGGATAACAGATTCCCCTTTCTGTCTTTATTCTTGTGTGATTCATTCTTCAAAAAGAGAATTTAACAGAGGTTGTCTTAATCTTAAATTTTACAATTAAATTGTGTTAAATGAGGCTCAAATCAATCACATTGTCAGGCTTGTAGATTATAACAACTTGTCGAGGAAGGAAACAAAGTGATAACAGCCTGTAGAAAAGGAAGGAAGACGAGGTGGCATCGGCTCATCGTGCAGTCACAGATAAGAGGAAGAGCGATTCAGAGAAAAACCAAATCCGTCCATGTGACCGTGTCTGGTTTCCTTCTGTTTCAGCAAACTGTATGAGCCAGAACACGCTGTTCTCTCCATTGAGGCTCGTTAGCCGCTGTTACGCAATGAATCGAGGTCGAGTCAAAGAAACTTTCTAAACGGTCCTAGAGACAGAAGAGAAAAGTCAGTTTGTTCTTTCAATCATTTATTTTTACCTGAAACAACTTATGAGTCCTTGGCTTAAGGTTACCAATCTCTATCTGTGTATCTATTTACATATTCAGCAAACAAGTAAACAAAGCATTAAATTATCAGAAAAGTGCTTTAATGTAGTTGAAGAAGTAGATCAAGGTGAAGAGGGGTGACACAGAAACATGAGCTAAACTGTACATATTCTCTACATCAACAAAAGGAATAGCATATTTTCTCCATAGCAAACTGTGTCTTCATAGCTTCATTGGGATAGACTAAATATCTATCATAACACCATATATTTAATATCTGTACTCTAAACGGTACTACTTGGACAGTGCAACCACAGCGGCAGCACATAGCTTGCATTCAAAGTGAAACAGTGACACATAGAACATTTCTATATACAAAAGGATGAGATAAAGAATAAGAAGTAGAAAGTAGCTGCTGTGATGAGGCTACAGTAAGCGTTCAAAACAGCATGATGTGGCCCAGAAGGGATAGAAATGAAAAAGACATAAGATAAATCAAACACATGTGAATCAGTTCCAGAGGGAATCAAACGTACGACTCCTGGGCGTAAGAAAACTCCTCGAACACGGGCTGACTACATCTCCGTGACACGGCGTCGTGGTGGCTCTTAGACACGGACTCGGACATGGCTCTCTGGCGGTAAGGATGCCGCCGCTCGACAGCGCCGCCATTGTCCTGCGCTGCCTGGGAGAAGCAGTCTGTGAACTGAGGGACGGGGCAGGTGGGTGGGAAGTCATAATTCACCGAGGATGGGCGGGACCTCCTCTCCAGCACCATTGCATCCTGCACAGTCATGGCTCCATACTGCGGAGGGAGGCCCATGTTCTGCACCGCCCTCTCGTATGGTGGAGGCTTGCAGGGCAGCCGGCTGTCCACCTGCTTAAACACCTCGATGGCTGACAGAGGGCGCTGCCTGTGCAGAGGCTCAGCTGGAGGGTCTGCTTCGCTCTGAGCGTCCTCCTGGAGCGTTTCACAAGGGAAGGAGTTCTCCTTCTGGGAGTCTCTCTTCAGGCTGCTTCTGCTGAACGCTCCTAGACTCCTGGTCCTCATTAGGACTTTACTGGCCACCCTCATGGACTGTGAATGCCTCTTCTCAGACGAAATCGGTCTGACAATGTCCGGTTGAGCCTTTGCAGCTACTAATGGTGGGCTGGAGGAGATAGCTCTCCTGGGGCAGGATGGTGACCCCACTGGGGAGCTGGTGAAAACAGAGCCCTCTGACTGGTTTGAGGCGGCGCTCTCCAGGGAAGAGCACGAGCAGTCCTTGACGCGATTACCTGCCATGTAGGGCAGAGGATCCAAGTTTGAGCTGCTTCTCAGTTTGGGAAAAGACAGGACCGACCTGTGCCCTGCTCGTCCTTTGGCCAAGAAGGAGTCGTCAGAGATCTGCTTTGTCAGAGGCTGCTCCTCAAAGTCCCTGCTCTCCATGGAGCAGTCCTCGTGGCTCCGGGTGTGGCCAAACAGGCCCTCCAGGTCGGGTGAGGTGAGGATGATGGGCTCAGAGCAGCGACGGTTGAACGGCTTCTTCGGGTTGAAGGCCGCGTCCGATGCCCAAGAAGTGGTGCGGGCGGAGGGACTGAGGGAGGAATATGAACCACACCCTCCGTGTGTGGAGCTGCTGCTCTCGCCTGCCTCCCCATCGCCATCTAAGTCGGTGCTGTCATACGCTGAGTCATGGTGCAGGGACGACAGAGACTCTGTAGAGCGAGAGAAGAAAGAGGATTAGATCTCTAGATTATATGATAACTCTTGTTTACTCAAGTTTTATTGTTGTGCCAATATCTGTATCGTTGAGAAAGAGCCCACAGAGACACAGAAGCTGACATGACCTAAACGTACTGAAAGACCTAACAACTATTTAAGACTTTTTCTTAAGACGCTCCATATTGTTTACTTTCTCTATTCGCAGCATCATTGTTCAATACACATATTAATAACAGAAATTAAAAGGAGGGTCTGGTTTTCAGGTGTAAATACCTTCATCGGTGTCCAGCAGGTTGGGGATGTTCTCTCCCAGTATGTCCCAGTGCTCGATCAGAACCTCGGTGAGTTCTGTGACCTGCAGCAAATCAGAAAAAAAAGGTTTGTGTTATTGTCATATTCACAACAATATCAATGGTAAAAACTAAAACAGATAATTTGATTAAAGAATTCTTAAAATGAAAGCTGACATGAAGAAGAGATGCAGTCCAGACGCATCGCTCCACTCTGTCCTATCATCACGTGGCTCAACAAGCAGCCAACAGGAGCCGAGCTACTATGACCTTACTTCTGAAACCAGTCATGGCTTTTTCTGCTCTGTGAACCGCAGAGCTTCAAAGCCCCAGGAAGTGTGAAAACATTTTCACAGCACAACTTTATACCTTCTGCATCTTTTCCTTCTGCTCATCCAGCGTGGCTCCGTCCAGCTGCAGCAGCGTGGGGGCGATGCACACCGCCAGGTTGTGGGCGCCCATTTTGTTGATGTCGGCGCTCTGCAGGATGTGATGGAGGACGCACACGAGATGCTGAAGGAGCAGTTTGTTGAGCCCCGGCAGCTGGTCTACCACCCTGGTTGGCAGGTAGAAAAAAAAAAGGGGGGGGAAGGGAAGGTGGACAAAAAGAGAACAGGAAGATTAGTTTGGCGGTCTATTTTTTTTAATTTATTTTTGTAAGTTTCTTCCTTTTTTTTAAACCGAAAAAGAGAAGTTGTCTGTGCTCAGCCTGCTGACAGACGACACCGGGGATTCTCTGCAAAACTCCATTCAAAAAAACATCTATTTCATATACCCACCACAGGACACTGATGAAAATACCAGCAGATTCCCCTTCATATACATAAAGGTCATGTAAACACAAGGATGGCAGCCGCAGGAAATTGCTGCCGACTCATTAGCAGGTATCGATTACTTACTTTCTGATTTCAACAGCTCTCTGCAGAGTGTCTTCGATGTCAAGAGCCGTCATCCAGCTGTCGTAAAGTTCAGACACCAGCAGGCTGCCAGGAAGTTCCTTCAGGAAACTCTGTGATAAACACGAGGAGGACAGTGATGAGCCACTTATTCATAGAAATTATTAGATGTGTCACATGTGGTGTTAAAAGGGCAGAGCACTCCAGAGGACTCCAAACCGCTATTCATTTCAATGGTAAGTGTTAAAGTGCACTGAACATTATAAGATAGATAGATAGATAGATAGATTACTTTATTCATCCCCGAAGGGAAATTAAGTCGTCATAGCAGCCGGTACATTTGAATACAATAAAATACAATACAATAGAATAAAAAATAAAATATAAAATATTGCGGTAGAAAGAATAAAAACAGAAACACAAGATAAATGGGTAGATAAGGTGCAGTGGCAGATGATGGTAATAGTACTGATGATATGATGGTAATGTTATTGTTAGACAGTATATAAAAAATAGTACAGTATATATAGTATATAATATATATTTATATATGAAAGTAATTATACCAATATAATAGCAGTATATAGTAATAATAGCAGCAACAGTATATATAATAATAATAATAGTAAAATATAATAATAATAATAACAACATGTACACATGTATAAATATGTGTATATAGACTTATATATACAAAGAATATATAAAGAGTATGATATAATATATGATATATAGTACGGGTATAAATATAAGTATTTGGCGATACAATAGATATATAATATACTATGAGTGTAAAATTATAAAAATGTATAATGCATCAATGATTATAACCCATGCATGAGGTGTCCTTCTGGATGTGGCACAAGCTTGTTAAAATAAAAATGTAACAATAAAAGAGGTGCTAGTACCAAGCGGGGGGGTTGTGAGATGAAGTGACCCCTGTTTTACACAGCGACAGAAGAGGTGTGTGAGAGACGTACCTTGAGGAGCCCGACGAGCAGAACCACCGGCTGCGCCTCCAGGTCGACCTCCAGGCCGCCGTTCAGCTGCTCCCTGACCTCCTTCATGTTCTTGTTGTTGCATGGTTTGCGGAACACCCCCTCCGTGGACGGGCCCCTCTTCCTCAGGAACACCAGAATCTCCTGGTGAGAGGAGAGGAAGACAAGGAGAGGGAGAGGAAGAGGAGGAGAGGGAGAGGAGAGGCTTAGAACCGCACGTGCCCATAACTCTCTCACTGTATATATTGTCGTTCTATTGTTGTTTTTAAATTGTTGTTTGTACAGTGCACCAACCACACCAAGTCAATTTACTGTATGTGCAAAAATACATAAAAAGAATTCTGATTCTGATTCTGATTCTGAGGAGAGGAGGAGAGTTGTCATATTAAAAAAACATACAGGCTGTGTGTGATAGTGTGTTAGTGTGTGCTTCCTGTTGCCATTCACAAATTCTTAGAAACTGATGCGTTGGTTGAGTGTGTGCCTGTTTTGTTTTTTTTTAATTCACGTTCAGAGAAGTTTTGCAATGTGTGTGTCTAGCAAAGAAGTGATATGGTTTGATGATTGAATGAAACTATGTCATTTGCTCTGGATTTTGAGGTAGAGGGACACAACTTTTGACGTGAGCTGGGATGTTTCAGGTTAAAGAGGAGACTTACTGTGACTGGTTTGGGGAGGGAGTGGTCGTCGGGGCAGATCCTGCAGAGGGGCAGTCCAAACAGCTGAGTCTTGGTGCAGCTCTCGGTGCGGCTGGCCTTGCTGATGAAACTCGAGCCCTTTTTCAGCCTCTTCACCACTTGGTTCCACTTTTTCTCTGGCGGAGGCAAATATTGCATCATCCGTCAGTTTTATTCAACAGTCGGACATGAGCCGAGGGGTTTTGTTGAATTTATTGTAGCTAACGTGAAAACAAAAAAAAAAGTTGTGCAAGAGTCTGAAACCCAATTTCTTCACTTGCTCTCTCTTATCAGTTGAATTTCCTTTTTCTGTGTCTGTGGTTGTTCTCTCTACTCTCGTTTTGACACATGGCCCAGTTATTGAGCCCCTCCCTCCCTCCCTCCCTCCCTCAAACATTTGACATTCAAACTCACCAGTGGGATGCGTCAGCTTGTCCTCCTGGTTAATCGGCAGGATGGCTATCTTTGCATCGCCCTGCCAACGAAACCGGCAAGACAAAATGGTTATGACTCTGCAAGTGGACATGAGCATGCAAAGCAGAGGAAAGAGGGAACAGAGTTGTGTGTTGTCTATTTGTTTCCCCTCGGTCGCCATGCATCACACACACCCCGGCTCTTCACGCCTTCCAAACACGTGACTGAGTTTCCGTTGTACAATCAGACGACAAAAGTTCCCTATAGCAATCAAACACACGCGTCCTAACTTATTGTGTTCAATTGAAAACTCTTTTTTTGGTGTGAACTTTTCAACATGTGCAATCACACTCCATAAGTTTGTACAATTTGCGGCATGTACATCTCAAGAGGCCACGTGAAATCAGGCTTTATACTTACATCGAGTGGAAGTTGCTCCATGCCCCCTCCTGTCAGAGCTTTAGTCTGAAAGTTGGTGAAAAACAAAAGAACAGTTAGGTGTTGATTGGTTATTTCTTTTTGTAAAGTCAGATGTGTCGCTTCCTAATGGACGTGGTGCAGCGAGCCGCGTGAGACTCACTGTGACGCTGCCACTCAACACCTTCATGAGGACGTCAGGAGGTGAAAAGGCACAGCCAGCCCTCGCCTTTGTGTCCTGAATTTTTCTGTCGTAAGAAAAATTACAGAGTGAATATATTTACTTTTACTTACTTTTTTCTCATTAAACTTTATAGGTCTTTATTTTCATTTTATACAAGCACAAAGAATATATGTGATGACAAATTATTGTGTATTCGCCAAACAGGAGATCAAGATCATGTTGTAGCGTTCTGATTTAGAGTAAAAGAGAATCAATTAACAGATTACTTCATTGTGAGTGGACGCTAACTTGTTTATGTCATCGTTACCATGTGACCTATAATGCTAATGAAAACACAATCGGACTTAAATCATTTAAATTGAATTAATTTCAGAGTTTGTTGTGATGTACGATTTTTACAAAATGCAGCATCGATCAAAAGCACTTCTCGCTTGAGCTACAGTAAAAATTCAAATTACAAGCTTATAATGCATATTTATTATAAGTATTATTTTTATAAAACTTGGTTTCCTACCTGTGTAGAGTATCCAACCAGCGTTCTTTCACCTCAGGTGAGCTGCGGGCAAAATAACAGCATGGTCTGAGTTACTTATCCACAGAGAGACGCACACAGGCCCAGACGACAGTGGGAGGAATGAGACGGCCGTGCACCCGGGGCGGCTTTTAACAACTCTGGTGGAAACTCTAACTCAGTCATGGGAACAGGAAGCAGCGTCACGGCGGCCCCCGACCAGACACCTTCCACTTCCTCCTAGTCGAGGTTTGCTGTTCGATCAGTGGAAACAGGACAGTGACACCGATACGTTCGCCTACGTGTGTGTTCACCTGAAGGGCTTAACCTTTGCGGCACCATATGGTCTTACAGTATGCATATCAAGTAGGCAGACGGCTCAAGTGTCAACAAGTGAGCACGTGGTTTCCTGTCGGCTCCATGACACAGAGCAGGACTGAATCGTTCTCACGCTGAATCATTGCCAGAGTTAAAATGTTCAGAACAGACAACTCAATTCATCGCCTTCTTGGTTTGAGTCTAATAACTTTGCAAGAAACGTGGGCGCCAAGGAATAACACAACAAAAAAAAACAGTCCGGTTCCCAAACTGAACCAGTGTCATTTAGAGCCTCTTATCTCAAATCATTTACTGAAATGCACTTTCATCCTTTTAAAGTCGATTGCACCGTCCACACGATTTATCGTAAAGGCCAGTGTTTCCAGATGGAGTCAGCTGAGCTCAGCCCATCACATGAGCCCGGGCTCGTAGGCCGGCTTCGCACTTCCTATTTTGCAACCTCTCGTCTTGTGATTCTGCTGGGAGGACTTTCTCTTTAACCACTTCCCCAACAGATCTCATGACCATGAACTACATGTGTGAATACTCCATGAGCAGCCTCAGGTTCCATTCACGGCCTTAATAATACGAGGCAGGAAGCCGCTGTGCTTAGCCCTATTATTAATATTAAAACACTGGGAAACCTTTGAAGGAATTGGTTTTTCAGAAAAGTGCTCATTAGCTAGTTTTGACTTAGTTCGGTCCAGTGTTAATTTTGGCAGCTATTTTTGATTTAGTCTTAGTCTTAGTCTTTTGACGAAAATGCATATTAATTTTAGTCACCTTTTAGTCATTTTAATCCTTCTTAGTTTTAGTCTAGTTTTCGTCGACGAAAACAAATTCCATTTTAGTCTAGTTTTAGTCGACGAAAACGAATTCCATTTTAGTCTAGTTTTAGTCACATTTAATAGCCACATTAAACTCCTTTTCTATAAAAACATATAGCTGCAGCCTAATAGCTTAAAAAATATATTTAATTTTAAATGTGAAAACAAATAGGGAGAGCAGGTCAGACTGGAGCCGGACACAGAAACTGCAGCTCGGTAGAAACCAACTGCAGCTTCTGCTCTGATCAAGAAGCTGAGGGGCTGATCTCTGAGCAGCTGAGACCAGAGAAACTCTGGTTTTCACTGTTTTCATAGTTAAGAAGCAGTCGGTCACTGAGAGGCTGCTCCACGAGAACGCGCTCTGCTTTCACTGTGTCTCCCTGAGCGAGTGCGCGAGGCGGGGGGCGGAGCTACGGACCGGAGCGCTATCTGGGGCGCACACACACACATACACACACAGACACACAGACACAGTCACTCGACCGCTCCTGATACTTCATGACGGCCTGATACGATGATGTTTTAAAAATTATTGTGACTTAGTCAACCACCAACATTTTCGTCTCGTCTCGTCTCGTCAACGAAAATTAAAATAGATTTCGTCATAGTTTTTATTTTCAAAGATTCGTTTTCGTTACGTCGTCGTCTCGTCTTCGTCATGGAAAAAAGGTCGTTAACGAATATATTTCGTCATAGTCTTCGTCAACGAAATTAACACTGGTTCGGTCCTTATTATACAACCAGCAGCCACCACACTTCTATTCAACATGAATTAACAGGGACTACAGAAGCCGGCCAACTGTCGATGAATGAATGGATGAATTAGTGCGCAGACTGGTGATCTGTGCTGTAGCTCATTATTAAAATGCACGTCTGCACTCTCTCTTGATAAAACATGTTGGGTTTCTTATATACAAAAATGTATAAACGCATAATGAGGTTAGCCTTGCAGGTGGTGCAGGTCACACTTGCACAAGAGCCAGAGACTGTAAATTAAGATGGACGACACTTCTAACAAAAGTGAAGCTCAGAAATCCAGGATACAGGAGCCGCCATCTTTCCATGCAGTAGTGATCATGATGTTTCACCCTGGGTTTACAACATCAAAAAACTAATTCGAACCAAACTTACTGTAAAATTTGAATGAGCCTACCATCGACTAAAAGTGACGGACACCATCTTTGACAAACGTCATTTAATGTGTTATTTTTGCTCCGTGTCCAATCCGCTAACATGGAGGAGGCAGGGTTTAGGACCTATACTGCAGCCAGCCACCAGGTGGCGATCAAGATGATCTGCTTTCACTTTTGGGGAGCTGTCATGTCGTCCATTTTTATATTCAGTCTGTGACTTAAACAAATAAGAATATGATGTTTAGAGAGGAATCTAAAGATGTTCGCAGGCGCGTATGGTCAACCGCTCTTCATCTTTTGAATACTTTAATGTGCTGCTGCTTGAGTCAGTCGCTGCCGGTCTGCTCACCGAAAACACACCAAAGAGAAAGTGAGAGCCCAGGCCAAGACAAGGGTCACCCTCAGGTCAACGTCCCCCGTCGTTCCCTCTTCATCCTCTGCCTCGTCTTCAAAACCGTACAGCCAGACGTCCCTGAGGCTCACTCTGTGCTTCAGCCGGTAGCTGGCACTCGACCTGGTAAAAGGAAAGCAAAGGAAAAGGTCCATTATTGTGGTAATTTCTGCCTCCACTTCAGACTGACTTGTTCCAAGAATAAAAAACAGATGATAATAGTTCGATAATAACTGTGTTTATGAGAAGGGTCCCTGCTGACTGTGATGTGTTTGAATAACGGCCTGTGAGCCCCGTGTCCTGGAGTGTTGATGGATTAGAAGAGAAAATGAGTCATATAGCATGAGGAAGAGAGAAGTGCCCTCGGGGATTCAAGAGGAGTTATGGTAAAGAAAGAGAGCGAGAAGAGGGGCGAGGTAATCCGTTAATAATGGACAGAAGAACTCGGCTGGTTGGAAGTGAACTGCCCCCGACTGGAACCCAGCGTGCACTGTTTGTGCTCACGGAGGGTTTTCACCACACACACACGGCTACAACCAACACCATCTTCCCTCCAGTTACCCCACAGTCAATTTCTATTTATTAATCAATGCTCACATTTAACATAATCGGCAGCACAAGGTGAAATAAAGACGAATAAACTAGGTTTTTAAATTAGGTTTAAACACGGAGAGTGGGATTTAGAGGATCTGTGTGGATCCAGACCAGAGGCAGGGAAGGATCAGCCGCGCTCTGTGTAATATCTGATTTATGATTGAGGTATTGATTTTGTAGATGACTTTAATTTCTTGAGTTTAATTTGTGCTACAAGTACATTTTGGAGCGCTCGCTGTTTTACACTGTTTTACACTGTTTTACACATTTTTCCAAAATAGGCAGTTCTCAGTTAATATTGTGATTTACTCGGGCTCATTCCTGCCCTTCACACAATCGCCATGCCCTGGTTCTGTGGCCTCATGGAGATGAAATATGAAATATGAAATCCCCCCCCCGCTCTACAGCCACAGATGACATTCTAAAGAGCTTATTTTTTCATGAGCCAACTGCACTTGATGTTTGAAGCACATGGCTCCTTTTGGAATGCTTCTTCACAACAAGCTGAACACAGATCAGTTCCACTCATTTCCAGAAGTAATGATGGGTCACAAACACTGGGGTGTGTTTGCTGTGCGGTATCGTGGCGCTGCTTGTGCTGTCTACTGGAACAGTGGGCAGGTTGTGGTACTGAGATGAGCGTGAGCCTCCTCCCACTCACGAGCCTGAAAACTTCCACCGGCTTCGATAAACAGCTCGAAGAGGGAAGCTGAGCAGCCACGTGAATCACGTTTATAGTAAATCCATTAGTTTAATCGAGCTGGGGAGAAATCTGGGAAATTAGATAAATGCTGGTTCTATACTATGCAAATAGATTAATAATTTCTCTTATCCAAAATTTTTTTAAAGAAAGTGATTGAAGCTGAATATTTAATTCTGAAATAATTATAATTATTACAATGTTGTCTGTAGATTTTCAGGACGTGACCTTATTATTTCATGATTTTACCTTTAATATTGAACTGAATACCTTCATTCATTTGTGTCCATGGATTTTTGTTAAGCACTTTGTAACCTTGTTTAGATAAGGGCTAAATAAATATAATCATTATTATTATTATTATTATTATCATTTCCTAAACCGTGTGTCATGATTGGCCTGATTTCAGACGATTTTAGCATCAAGGTAGTTTACACTCTTGTGTGAAAGCATGAAAATCAACTCTCTCACATTTGTCTTGTCTGAAAAACATTGAAACGTTTCTCTCCTCATGTGACTCCACTCTGAGGGAATCACCAAACCTTCTTCTTCTTTTTAAAGACATGGTGACTAAACACAATAAACCGTCTGCTGGGAGATTCCCTAACAGTCCGAGCATAGTGTCAAAAAATACACACCTTGTTTTGACTTCCCCTTTCACTTCTCCCATTGCAGCTGCACAAATGTGTGTCATATTTCAGCAGAAACTGTTTTTATTTATTGTAACTGTGTTTACTACATTTGAAACAATTCAGTGGTTTCCCAGCGGTGTTGTTTTGTTCTTATCTAGAAATGACTGTTTTTCACTCTCTCTTGAACTGGAGGATTCATTTAGTACTGACTTGAGTTTGGCGAACACGATGACATCGCTGAAGAGGAACATGCGTCTCTCCCGGGTCTTCGAGCCCTCGGTGACCTGGACCCACTCGTCCAGCAGCAGCTCTCCGTTCTCGCTGCTGAGGCCGAGGACGAATGGACTCTGCTCCACGGACACCCAGCACGACGCCTCCTCCCTGAGCGGACACACAGCAGAGGCGAGGGTGAGTGACAGGGACGTCCTGGACCAGTCTAATCTCAGTGGTTATACTATCGGTGCAGGAAGAAGAGCAGCCGGATTATTAAAGACCCCTTTCACCCCAACCATACACATTTTTGCCTGCTGCCATCTGGCCGACGGTACCGCAGCTCCGGGCCCGCACCACCAGGCTCAGAGACAGTTTCATCCCCTGCAGGCCATAAGACTTTTAAACTCCTCTCTGTGACATATTTGTATATTTCTACTATTGTTGTTTTATTTTCTCCTCAGCTGTTTATATATATATTTAGATATATATGTATACCTTATTTTCTATTTTAAATTTTGATATTCTATTTTATTCTATTTTATTCTATTTTATTCTATTTTATTCTATTTTATACTATTTCTATTTTATTTTATTTTATAGGTTGTAATTACTTGAGCATTGTTAGAAGAGAGCCTGAGACTCAAGCATTTCACTGCCAGCGACTGCTTAATGTTATTGTTGTGCATTTGACAATACAAAATCTTGAATCTTGAATCACACTCATTAGTTTAATTATTTAATTTGGTGCTTTTTTTGTGGGTTTAGAACATTTTCTATCTTTTTTTTTTGAGCCAACCTGCTCCAGGTTCTCTCGAATATGTATTTCTATCACTTTCAACAAATTTCAAAGTTTACAAAGCACAAGCTCTTATTGCTGGAACGTATCATTTTAACACTTTGGCATTGGAGGCAGCTATGATACAAACTATTTTAAGATGTAAAATTATTTAGTTATGGCCTCAATGCGACACAGAAAGCTTTCAAACAAACAAGAGTGAAGCAAATTGTAGTTTGATGGGGATCGACTTGATTTAATCTGATTTGGTTTTAACCCTTGTTCTGAGAGAAGGATGAAAAATGGGGCGAAACATGATGATTGGCAGCTGAGACTGACTCGTGATTGGTTGAGCACATACGTCAGCGAGGCCTCAGCACATGTGGCTCCGCCCCCTGATCGTTACTGTGTGTTTCACTATAATTTAGTGGTTGTGTTATATTTAATCAGACCTGTTATTACAATGATCCTCATAGTGTGTTTTTTTTACATAAGGTCAGCGACCTTATCGACAAAATATCCAATTATACCAGTCAGCTGTTCACGCTCATCGTCATATTTGACACTTTGAAGCTCAGGGAGAGATTCGTGGAAGTGATTACAGTCAGATAACGATGGCTGGGAACAGGTCCATGATGATTTCACAGCTATTTGATATATTTCTCATCAGATGCCTTCCACATAGATATAATTCCTGCCATTTCATTTTCTTTGAGTTTCCAAATACATACGGCATACACTCTATAAGAACATTATGAAAGTAGAGGTTTAATACCTGAATTGTTATTCTTGAGAGTAGTGGTAATGGGTGATAGTGATCATCCCAGTTACAGCAGTGGGTTACGTATTTAACACCAAACCAATATTCCAAGACATGTGTTCTTGATTTACATAATTTTCATGAGTTCTAAAAGACTTGAGGGATGATAAGTCATATGAATGCAAAGCAACGATATAGTGAATGCAGAAAACTCCCATTAGAGCTCAATGAGCTGTTAAAGTTCTTCAACTCTTGAGATCTGTTAAACCCAAACAGGTCAAGTGATTCATATTCACGTCACAGTGCAGCGTTGTTTTTCCTTTTCTTTTCTTTTCGATCATTTCATCTTCGAAATCTCCCCGACAGAGATGTCCCAAAATAAATCTGAGGGCTCAGAGGAAGAGTGAAAAAAATTCTGCTTCACCAAATCTGTACTGGAGCTCAAACTATAAGGTGGATGGAAACCGGTCTGTGTAACAAGGTGCGATGCTGGAAACTGCCCGACATCATCATCCGTGATAAGGACGTGACCGATGTGGAGCTCCGGGGATTGGATTAGATTTTTCGTTTGAGCGACCTGAACAGAACACCCACTCACACCAACCTCATGATCCTTCACTTAAATGACCCAGAGAGCAAAGAGCCATGTTTTCATTAGAAGAAAAAGGTCAGGCCTGTGGATGAAGGCACCACCGTCACCAAGGGATCAGTGAAAAGTCTTTACCTGGGTGTGATTGCTTTACATTGGTGTTGATGGACTTTACTGGCTGAATGTCTGCAAAGGAGAGTCGGCCTTATTGGATGCAGATTTGCCTTTTTTTTATTCCTGGGACATCTTTGATTACAGTAGACAGCAAACTAATGTTCTCCTAAATTAAAAAACTGTTTTCATTATATCCACTGAACAATCAAGATGATATTTCATTTGAACCTTAAGCCGAGACAACAGGAAACCACATTTAAATTTGGAAGTGCGTAAAAATCAAAGGTTTAAAAAAAACACCATATGTCCCAATTTTGAAGAAAGTAATCCTGCTAACTAACAAACCAACAAAAGAAAACATTATTACTTCAAAGAGAAATACACAAATCCAGGCATGTAGTTGTTGGTCTGTCATGTGTCTCTGAAGCGCTCAACAAGCGAGGTGTACACGACAAGCACCACTTGCTTGCTCTGAAGGATTGTGAAACCAGTTTTGGTCATTGCTCTCTTCCCACTGCCTTTCGATTGGGGGGGAAGAAATTCAAATGTTGGCCACCGAGGGATTTCCCCCCGTTACACTTCTGACCTACTGAAGTTCACACGAAAAGATACAAGCAAATATAAGAGAGATAACTGCCGGCTGCTGTTCATCAGGATGAAATGACCTGAAACCACGGCTGCTAATCTGACATCTTAAAAGTTATTACCCATTTTATGAAAAGCTTTTGAAAATATACTTGTTCACATTCTCGCTTAAATGAAGATTAAAGGAGCGTTACCCTATCAGACAGCCTCGCTCTGTCCGCAGTGCAGTACAGAGAGAGGTAGTGTCTACGTCAGTCCCACCACAGTGAAACCAACAGCCCCTAAACACCCCCGCTCAAGGAAAAGCCCAGTGTGTGTGTGTGTGTGTGTGTGTGAGCGCTGAAGGGGTGGGAAGTATGAAAGTGTTTTTTATTTTTGGTCTGGTATTTTTCTTTTTCTTTTTTACTTTGATGTCCTCGCCCACCGGCTGCTGTGGTGGTCTCTGTTCAACTGCCTGAGTAACAACTCTGAAAGGTTAAAGAGTTAATATGAGAGGAGGTGAAGAAGAGCCCACACTCAAAGAAACAGACCGTAGGTGGGTTATGACGTTTTTTTCCTGAGGGGGTTGAAGATAAATCATCATCAGTCCTGCAAAACGAATTCTTTTCAAACCAAAGACGAATGCTAAGGTAAGGGTCGCTCTTACAGAGCAGAATCCCAACATGAGGCCTTGATTAGAGTATAACAAAAAAGTATCTTGCAAACGTGTAATGGCTTTTTTGTTCATTCATTCCGTATTTACCAGCAACAAAAGATATAAAAATAATTAGTAAAATGTCAAACCACAACCTTCACTTAGGAGCAAAAACAAGCTCTAAAATGTTTTTGTATTATGTGAAATTTATAATTGATCATTATCAACCTTGATATGAAGATTTTTATTTTGATATCATGCTAGGCCACATCGCCCCGGCCCTTAATGTCATCACAAGTGCAAATTGCAGTTTGAAACCTCCCCTGTGGGAATCCCCCACAGGGACATCTGGGTCTGTGGTCCTGCAGGTGACACCGTCCACTCTGTAGCGACCACGGACCAAGATGTCCCTGTGGGGGATTCCCACAGGGGACATCTGGGTCTGTGGTCGTCATTCCCACAGGGACATCTGGGTCAGTGGTCACTACAGAGTGGACGGTGTCACCTGCAGGTGTCCTGACTCCGTTCAACTCAGTGTCAGGGTCATGGGAGGTGAATAAGCAGGTTTCCTTTTCGTTATAGGATATTTCAAATGCTCCTCTGTGACGACTTGAGATCGTTTCACCATGTGCTGCCATGGTGGAGGCTGTGGTAAGGAAAGTGAAACTGGCTGGGGGCCATAAGGATTATGTCCTGTAAGTGATGTAGCTTTCAAAATGTTTCAATACCCAGTCATGATGCAGGATTTTTAAGAAGCTATTTGGTTATCGCATGTTTTTTTGGTTTTACTATGGGTTTTCTCTCTTTTCTGTGTGACAACCTTAAACCTACTGAACACAAAAGGTAAAAAAAAAAAAAATGTAGCTGAGTGAATTCACTTCCACCAAGGAGGTTATATACAATTTCATCTTGTTTGATTTGTTTCTGAGCAAGATTACTGCCTGGATTCCAAGGAAATCCTCAAGTAATCCAGTTAATCCCAGTCAAAAATCTGAAGCGGGCACCAGTTACATCCCAGATCTATGGACTACTTGAGAAAAAAAAGGAAGCACTTCATCTGAAAACATCATCCGTCCTCCCCCCCCATCGATTCCCCTTAAACCACTGAGTTGTCACGAGCGGAAACAAATTGTAAAACAGTGTGGCTGCCCTTGCGGCTCTCTGCTGGGAGCGTATGAAGGCACAATGCACAGAATGTTCAGTGGCGGGGAAACGATTTCCAATAATCATGTACACACCTGATAGGAGACCACGGCATCCCCAGCGCCTTCCCGAACACCAGGGACGGGGCAGAGCGTCGCCTCTGGGCCAAGTGTCTGAAGTCCTGTGAGACAACAGAAGTCAGAGAGAAGGGATATGAAATATTTACTTTTCATGCGCTTGATTCGCGCTATTTGCTGAACAGACGGCTCTTTACACTGCAGCTGTGAATAAGAAGCTGTTGGACCTTGGACACCGTTCACCACGACCCTTTCTTTCATTCAGGTGTCTCTGCAGTTTTTTTTAATTAAACATTTGACCCACAGAAGACTGCAAATGTCAGAAGGCTCAACATCTCCACAGTGAAGGAACCATAAAGGAACAAAGTCGATTAGTATTATCAAAGACTTCCATGATGATATTTACAAGGAGGTTATGTTTTTATCTCGGTTGGTTTGTTTGTTCGTTTGTCAAAAGGATTATATAAAATCTTCTGAACGGATTTCCCACAAAACCTGATTAAAGGATGGGAAATACAACTTTCCAGGAAATCTCCGGGATTTTGTGCCATTTTCACCAATATCCCACAGAACAATTCATTGAGCTGGGTTAAAAATAACCTGCATGTTTATTTGGGGAAGATCTAAATAATTCATGTCTGTTTTAATTTGATTCTTAATTAAAATGAGTTGATATAAGGTCCTTTGTGCTTTGAATAGGTTTCCCTTTGAAAAACAACAAAGAGGCACTGAGTGTAAAGAGGTTGTCAGATGTGGACGTGCACTATGGCCACAATCAAAGATAATGAGGTCTCTAGTTCAGGCCTCAGTTTGCTTCATTTCACTGAACAGATTGTACAGACACTATTTTTTGTTGTTGTGTTCATTCTGTGGTGACGACAGAACCCAGCTGCCGGATCTTCCTGCTTTATGTGCGCATCTTCTCCCCGGTGCAGGTGTGATCGACAGCTGAGCACATGTTGCATCAACAATGATGCAAGTACACGAGAAAAAAAAAAGCTTCATTGTGACCGTTTTTGTGAGATTTTTGATAAACTGTAATTATAAGTGAGGCTTTGGTCAAAATTTGACAAGTTATCATGATAAAAGACCTAAGGAGGGTTAATTATCCTGAACACCGGCGTGCCACAGGGCTGTGTGCTAAGTCCTTTCCTCTACTCCCTCTTCACCTATGACTGCACACCTGTACATGTATCTAATATTTATATATTTTTATATATTTATCTTGCTCATAGTTCTTATATCATACAATACCTGTTAATACTGTACTATTCCATATATATTTCATACTGTACATATCTATTTATTACATTCCACTTTAAATACGCACAATACTCTGCACTTTACTGCCTTTTTTTGCACTTCTGGTTATATGCTAAACTGCATTTCGTTGTATAAGTACTTGTACAGTGCAATGACAATAAAGTTGAATCTAATCTAATCTAATCTAATCTAATAACAGTGTAAAAACGTTATGCTACTTCTGCCATTACTTTTGAGGGAGGAAAAAGGAAGGGATTCAGTGTGTTCTGTGTTTTCTGAAGAGGACACTGTCCAACCTAACTGGTAATAGAACATCCAGTGCGTTCATAAACATGCTGATGCTCCACTGTCATTCTGAAAGTGAAAAACATCTTTTGTTTGGCTGCTCCATATGTAGGGGACATGTTGATAAGATGGTTACTATGGTTTTCTCACAGCAAGAAGGTTCTGGGTTTAAACATGAACCTTTTGCACATTCTCCCCGTGTGTGCATGTGTTTTCTCCGGCTTCCTCCCACAGTCCAGAGACACACAGCTTTAGTTCATTGTCTCTGTATGTCGGCCTTGTGATTGGCCTGTGACCTGTCCAGGGTGTACTCCGCCCTCTTCATATACAGTCTTTGACTCCGTCGCTCTGTTAATGTAATAGCTTGGTTTCTGTCCATGGTTGGGCTTTTCCCAAATTTGGTCTTATTCCAAATGTAGCATTCATTTACGGTATAACTTGTATGTTGTACACAAACAGGTTGCTGACTGAGGCAGAGATACCCAAATGATCAGCCCACATAAGGAGCCTCCAAACAGGTTTTTCTCCTGTTGACATCCCAGGGTGTTTAATATTAGTCGTACTATGCACCTTTTTTTTTTTTTAAAGGTTCAGTGTGTAGAGTTTAGTGACATCTAGTGGTGAAGTGGCATGTTGCAGCTGAATACCCCTCACCTCTCCCTCTCCCCTTCCAAACATGAAAGAGAACCTGTGGCAGCCTTCAGTTGTTATAAAAACTCAAAAGGTGTTTCGTTTGTCCAGTTTGGGCTACTGTA
The DNA here is from genome assembly GCF_947347685.1 of Pleuronectes platessa. Taxonomy (NCBI): domain Eukaryota; kingdom Metazoa; phylum Chordata; class Actinopteri; order Pleuronectiformes; family Pleuronectidae; genus Pleuronectes; species Pleuronectes platessa. Next base: position 17,885,812 of record NC_070642.1, read on the forward strand.
AAAAAAACATGATGTCCTCCGTGGAGAAGACCCACTCCTGATGTGAATATAACGTTTTTAAATATAAAGGGCCCATTCTAGGGTCAAACAACAATTCCTACAATTTCAATGAAACATACGAGTGAAAACATCAGGATTATTTTATATTCAATTTCCGCCGATAGATCCCTTTCACCTGAATCTTACACACTGGACCTTTAAAACATCTTTCCCACACAGCACACAGATCAAAGGACCAGATGCACAGGTATGAGTCATTCATCTGGAACGATTAGAAGCAGTGTCCAATCGTGGATGGCGGATCGATACTCACAGGACGCAGAGAAGCTGAAGCATCATCGTAGCTTCCCCTCCTCATCGCCGTAATCCCATAATCGTGAGCGTCCATGTTGATGTCTCCCATGAAGCCCTCAGCCCCCCCACAGCTCCACACTGTGCTTTGAGAAGTCAGTCGGCAGCTTTTCCCTCTGCGGAGTCGAGGAGAAGCAGTTCGCGTCCCAAGTCGAGGGCTCTGCTGGGAACTGAGCAAGGCAGCGGGCGCAGAATGAAGCCTCCCGTCCTGCACAGCAGCTTCTTCTATCTGGCCCTAATGAGGCTTGGAACAATGGAGGCCCCGGCTGGCACACAAAGGAGGAGATGGGTTTTTGTGCCTGACCTGGACCCACAGTGCCAGTCTGACCAGGTCCCCCCCTCCCGAAACCCCCCCCCCCCCCCCCCTCATCCACTCCTCACGCCCGGCCTGTCCTGTTACGCTCCAGTTGGGCTGCTTCCTCTCTTAATGAGATTGCCGTGCGTCCCATCAGGCCCCGGCCGCCACGTCCCCATTTCTGGACTAACGAGGGTGAGATGCTGTGACACCCAGTGTGTACCCCCCCCCCCCCCCCCCCCTCCATACTCACATGAATAGGTCTACACATACAGACCTACTCAAAAATAACTAGTGCAGTTTGCTTTGGCGTTTAGAAATTACACTACAGTGTTAAACACACAAACTTCAACCGACAGCAACAAGTGAGTTCGACAACAGAAGGAAAAGTGTCAGAGAGGCAGCGCGTGACGGTGAATGATCGTTTCATCTGAATGAGATGTAGCTTGTGACTCGATTTGGTTTTGATCTCATGATGATGTCATTCACATCATGTGATTATAAAATACCTTTCATTGAGTATAAGCTTTAGTTTGTGTCTATGGCAGATACGCAGAGACAAATAAATGTTTTGGCTCTACATGAAATCATTGTCTGACTTCATTGTGTTGTCGTCATGACGTCACTAGTCATATGAAATCAAATCATTATCTGATCAATAATATAAACTGTAGATTGTCAGTTATATATAGAGATATATAGAATATACACACGTACAGTACATGCACACACACACACACATGCACATGGTGGAAAACAATATGATTTACTTTAGAGAGATTAAATTATTAATTCCATCAGAGCACTGCTGCTTGTCTAACTTGCAAACTGTGAGTTTTTTCTTTGCCCCTGAAGTAACAGCAGAAAGGGACGAGGTATAGTGGATGTGACACAAAAATGAGACTAAATTTAAATGTCCTGTTGCCTTAGATAAAATTGGGGATTTCTCTGTGTTTGAACATTGTTGGAAACATTTTGGATAATGTAAGTACACAAGTCAACAATATAAATTAGACAGGTCTGTTTTTTTTAGACATTTCAATGAAGAATGGTTGCATATCTTTAAATGAATACCATTTAAAAAATCACATAACCGCCACCGAGGTAATGTACTCACTGTGAGTTTCCATGGTTAGAACTGAATGTGTGTCAGTAGAACAGAATACACACAGCTCTGCTCCTTGAAATGGGAAACAATACATTATTTCATACATGCAATCAGACACTCACAGTTCTTTGTGGGGAGTTGTCCAGCCAACACGTTCTCATGATGAGAAAGGAGTTTTGCATCCTATAGCCTATAAACACAATTTTCGGCGAACTGCAAAACACTCCAACAATTTGTCATTGTCTGTTATTAAAAAATGTGCAAAAAACATTTTAAACGATGAAGCGGTTATGATGAATGGGTTGTCAGTTGGAATTATGAGTAGTAAGTGTCCTGGTGCCAGTCATGAGCAACTTCCCCTTACATGAACAAATTGAATCAAAGCTGCCAGCAGCGTAGAAGGGCCCTGTCCTGCTGTTACCTTTGGTTCCTTCATTAAGAACAGATGAATGGAGGAAGAAGATGGTATCTTTCAGTCAGCAATGCACGTAGTAGGGGTGACAAGCGTTGGAGATCCCTGCTGTAGAACATGCAATTTAACCTATAAAACATGCAATTCAACTCTCAATAATGTGAACATGGGCATGGATGTAAAATCAGTGCACATCAATGATTCCTTTTCATGTAGAAAAGTGTGCTCTGACACTGACAGCTTGACGTTAGCGCACAAAGGAGGGATGATTACAGACTTGAGTGCAGACTATGGGGGGGCGGCTAAAATCGTAACCATTGCACAGATCATGGATGAAATAATAAATTAAAAAAAATCTCATCTGAAATTGCAGTAGATTTACTGTATTGTATTGTTGGTTGGTTGGTTGGTTGACTGGTTGATTGGCTGGTTGGATGGTTGGTTGGTTGGTTGGTTGTCTGGCTGGTTGGCTGGATGGTT